>NC_080470.1:22822500-23007500 GCF_030265055.1 Doryrhamphus excisus
TTCAGTTTCTTCAAAAATATATTAATTAATAAAGAATGCAGTTTTGTGATTGAATACGTCTTTTCCACAAAGCGACTAGTGATAAATCTAGTACAGTCAAAAATGATGATCCAGGAAAAACAAAGGCATCCGGTCCAGATCTTAAACTCACCAGCTGTCTGAGCTGTGCGGCACACAAGTGAATCTTCCAGCCTTGTGCTCTGCACGCCACCCCTTTCTGGTTGGCCATATCCTGTAATGTGCCCTTCTTATCCTCTGAAACACAATTTGTTGAACAATTTGTAGAGCACCCGAGTAACAATTTATGTCCCTTTAAACACAAGACACCTACCTTTGACCCGGATATCGCTGTACCTCTGGAAGTGGTGGTAGGCTGCTTTCCAGGGGTTACGGTAGTGCCGCAGGAGGGTGACAGGCGGTCGAGGCCTGACGGGCACGTAGCGCACTCCTTCTTCATCTAAGGGTTGGACAATAAAAGAGAACTGGTGAGATGAGAGTTCAGTGTTGGGCAGGGCCGTAGTGGCCGATCGCTGGCGACGTACCGACGTATTCTCTTGGGGGAGACTCACGGCGCTCAGCCCTGCCAGTAATGGGGCGTCCTGGCGCCTTCTCCTCGTCGGTGCTGTTAGTTTCCATCATCTCGTTCTCCTCTGTTGAGATGACATGTTGCTGCTTGCGAGGCTTTTTCCTCGGAGATGCTCCAGTGATCAGATCTCCTGTGGGGGGCACGTTGAGAGTGGAGGCCTGGGCATTCAGTGCTGGGTTTGCATTAGGATCTGAAGAAATTTTTAAAAATTGAACACACTTAAGTCATGTTTATTCCACAGATCAAATCACTACACAGAGGAAGTCCTCACCAGGCTGGGAGGTGTCCATCGTCTCCAACTCCTGCTTGATTTTCACGTCAGGGCAGGCAGAGCTGGCGACGCAGGCCGCTGTGCTGCTGGCGGCGGGCTGTGTCGGCGAGGCCACCGTGTTGGCCATGGAGGCAGGGATGGGGGGAGTGACTGCCATGGCCGCGGGCAGCGCTGAGAGGACCGCAGAGGGCTGGGAGGGGGGCACAGGCCCCGGTGTGCCCAGTATGGCGGGGAGGGCTTGGGCGAGATGCTGCGCGCCCGAAGCCACAGCTTGCTGCTCCCCTCCCTGCGGAGGTAGCGCCTCCACGGTGGCCATGACGGGAGGGGCCACAGCCATGTGTACCTCAGCTTTAGGTTTTACTCTACAAAAGGAAAGTATTAGAGGTTAAGCGTTTATAGACAAAGTGTTTCAAACTGTAGAGAAGAGCACTCACCCCGCAGGTCTGGGGGAGCCAGCCCCTCTCACGCCACCCTCCATTCTGCTGCTGCTTTGTTCACTGGGCTGAGCAGGGATAAGGTTCTTTCGAACGCAACTGAAACAAAAACAGTAAAGTCGATTGAGCCCATATTAATACAGGAGAAGTGATCCAATGTCTTCACCCCAGATCATGTAAATATGGTTGACTAGAGGTGCCTAACGTATTATATAAGAAAATGTTTACTAAATTAAATCACATGGCAGCCCAGGCCTCAAAGTCAATTTCCAATTTTTAAGAAAATGTCTAAAAAATTAAAAAACGGAAAGTGACTGGAATTACTACAAGCACCAACATGGGCGCTCATACTGTATGTGGTACCGTTTGTGAGGGATGCACCAGTGTTTCTCTATGTCAGGTGCCAGAAGTGTAAAGGATGAGTGTAAAAAAGAAGAAAAGATTATGGAAATGTGTTTGGAGATATTGAGGCACCACTACAACAGAAATCATAAAGATAAATATGAAAAATAAAACAGGGCTGCTTGGGATGTTGTTGTGGCTAATTTTTCCATTTGATTCAATGCTTTGCTGAAGTACTGCATTATGGTTTATGAATGGATTATGGTTCATATCCTTTACAAATATCAGACGCTGTAATTGTTCCAAAGATAAGAAAATTAGGTTGACATGAGACAGTGAGTTTCAGTGTTCATGACTGGCATAATTAATGGTTTCATTTAGTGTAATGACTGTCAATCTTAAATTGACACAGGTGTTTTTTTTAAATCATTTGGAAATCAAGTGTACAGGCAGTCACAAAAATAATGTTGTTGTCAGTAGTCTTTAATTCACCGAGATGTTGTAATTGACCTGGTTCGGGACCATTTAATTAAGTGACTTCACAGTAATTGTTGGGTGTAATGGGTTACCTGTCCCATTTCATTGGCCACAGAAATTGCCTTACAATAATGTTTTTTTTAACCTCTGTTGTCACTACCCTGTTATTTTAAGCTTCCAGTCCCGAGCTGCAGTGACACTCACCTTTCAGTTGTGGGTTTCTTGCGTAGGATGCTGGGCCTCGGCGAGGACACCAAGGTAGGCGCCCCTCCCTGGCCGTGTGTCTGCACGATGGTGCCTACCGGCTGAGTGGTGCTGCTAATGGGGTTAGCCACAAAGCCATCTGCCAAAACAACTCCTTTAAGTGGATTAATACAGCCATTAGACACAGTTCAAGAGTCTGTCGAGAGGTCAGAAGCAAAAGTTACCAGATTTAGCTTCAGACGGCGGTTGCTGCTGCTGCTGGGTTGTGTTCGAGGCCTGCTGGATTCCCTGCGCACCGATGGATGCAGACGTGTGCAGGCCCTGTACTCCTATTGGCGCCGGCTGGATGCCCTGTGCGGCGATGGGTGCCGGCTGGATGCCTTGGGTGCTGATTTGTGCCATCAGCTGCATGTGGTTCAGATGAACAGTGGTAGCCACGCCCACCCCAGCTTGGGTGGGCAGTGCTGAGCTTGGCGCTTGGGGAGTAACTATGGATGGAAAACACAAACCTTAGGTTCTGAGAGGTTCTGCTAGTCTACCAGTAAAAATAATACTGAGGTACTACCTGGATACTGTCGGATGGTGGACACAGAGCTGCTAATCGGGGTATAAGTGTGAGTCAGGGGATACGATGAGGAGTATGCCGGAAGGAAATACTGGAACTGAACTGGTACAGAAGGCCTTGAAAATAAAAGTACAAACGATTAGGCTGACTAACTCTAATATGGTCAGAGGCTGAAATTATTTGACTAACCTGTTGTCACTTCTTGGTTCCATGGTGACAGGGTTCGGAGACGACCGATGGCCTTGGATGGGGATGAGGTTGGCTCTCTCTGCAGGGTAGTCGGGCTGCACACGGGACGACGAGTGGGCGATGGGCTGAGGCACCACTTTGGCTGCGAGAGACATTGAGGTGAAGCGGAGATGAAGGCTGGACATCATAGAACGTTCCAAAAATCAGTGACTAACACGGTAGACACAACTTACCAACAGGGATGGTGGAGTTGGTGACGGCTGTGGCGTGAGACGAGTGGGAGGCCATCGTCATGGTGACAATAGTGTTGCTGCTCATTTGTGTGTGCGTCACGGTGCCTGAACACAACATGGCACAGCTGTTAATATTTTTGGGCCAATAAGTTTCCCTCATCAGAGCTGTAAGTTGGTACCTATAGTGGTGGTTGATGGCACGGTGTTTGTGGCAACAATGGGTGCCACCGTGGCTGCAGCGACTGGCGTTACAGTACTGAAGATGGGCTTCTGTGAGGAGAAACCAATTCTTTGTTAGGCATACTAATAAATGCTTTGATTTGAGCGGACATCAAGAGGCAGTAACCTGTGTCATGGTGTGCGGAGGCTGTGGTTTTGGGGCCCCTATGGCCGGGTGTGACGGCAGCGTGATGCGGGTGGCCGTGTCGCGGGGTGTCTGAGGCCTCTGGATGCTGACGGTGGCCGGAGGAGGATGAATGGTCAGTCCAGGACGCCTGAAGAGGCCAAAAAGAGTCAATATCGGCAGGTTTTGCTTTTTCGCAAAACTCAGAAAGGGGAGGAAATAATTTATCTAAATTATTCTGCTGCACAAGGTGACAAAACACAAAAAGGGGATGACAGGTCTAACCTATGAATGTAGACAAACTCATGGTAAATATTGCTATTGTTAGCGGAAGAAGCTACAATACAGACTAGTGAAAAAAGGATAAAGTGAGGTTCCTCAGGCTGTCAAAGTAAGCATGTCAGTACCGTCAAATTTAGGAAATTAACGACATTTGCTTGATCTTCAGCACGGACTGTCACAAGACTGTTAAAAGGGGACATATTATGCTTCACGTACCCGTGAGCCACCTCTGCTGAGTGCGTGGCTGTTGTACTGATGACCGGAGACTGAGTCCTCGTAGCTGAAATCGGGGCCACCACAGTTGGAAGCACAGCCGTGGACGTCGTCACGGCAGGACGGGACTGTGAACACAAACAGGTTGTTATGCGCAAAGCTACTTGATGGGATGCACTGCCTTAGCAACCTCTGTATCTTTGCACCTGAATTGTCTGATGGATGATGTGCTGCACGGTGGGCTGGCCGGGGCCTGCGCTCGCTCCGGTGCCTGGTCGCAGGACCGTCTTAGAGCTTGACATGACTGCTGCTGCAGCTGCACCTGTTGGGGCGCGGGGCGGGAATAGCCATCTTAATAATAATCCAATCTAAAACTAGGTTTAGATTAATTGTCACACAACAACAAATCCAATACTTCCTAGTGGATAAATGAATGTACATTTATTTTTTTGTGATGGCACATGCAGAAGAAAAACTAACATGATGCATTTCACTCAGTTGAGATATACGCAGGCAAATACATTTACACAGAATTCAACTGTGGGAAGCAGAAACAAAAACAAAAACAAAAACATAAAACATCGTCAAGTGTGGCATACTGTGGGGGTCATACCTCGTGGTAAATGAGACGTGAAGGTCTGGGAAGGGACTGCGGGGGTTCCGATCAATGCAGGGGCGCTGCCTCGAATTATCTGAATGTTGGCTGACATGAGGTGGTGCAGGTTGCTGGTGTGACCCTGACACAATGACAACAACCAACATCATTAATAATAACATCAGTAAAAGCAACCTTTTAATAATGTTCTAACAACAATATGTAGCCTTAGAGCTTGTTTATGAGCATCATGTGTTATAAAACTTGTTTTCTCCACTTTTGAGAAGAGGAGGCGCTCAAACTCTTTGGAAGTTGCAGCTTTTCATGACATCATGAAGGAAGGACCTTTTTTTCCTGATGGACATGACAACACCTATGACCCAGCCTGTATATACAGCCAACACTTTGTGAAACAAAAGGCTGCGCTGTATGTAGATGTGGACTGGAGATCTGCCAACTATCCATCAATAAGCTGTGGACATGGCAGCTACATGTTTTGAATTTGTATTTTGCTTCATGGTGTCGGTACTAAAACGTGAGTGCAATGCTCGCAGCACATTTCATTAGCATTCAAGCTACATACAAAATAGCGTGTTCCCACCATGTGACACTTTGAAATTGTTGGACTTTTAACACACATAAACATTGAGCACCTCACCTGCTGACCGCTGATTGTCGCCACGGGGATTGAAAGTGTTGTGGCAATGCTACTTTCCGTGGTGCCCGTGATGTGGCCTGGTACCTTGGGAGGCATGGGGATGTGCCCCTGGTTGGAGGCGGGTGCCGGGGCAATCAGACGGCTAGGCATGGGTGACTTCAGGACAGCCTTTCAACATAAACAGTCAAAACAGTCAAAAAGTCAGACCATCCCCTGTACTAAAACTTGTGTATTCGTTTACAATCTATAAATAAATATATTGTTAAAAACGCACCTTCATCTGTCCGTCAGTGAGGACTGCAGGCTGCCCAGGTGGGAGGTGAACCGGGGGGGCGGGCACTGCCACAGGTGTGCCAGGCTGAATGGGCACTGTCTGGGGAGCAGGCTGTGGCTGGCCGTGCGTCTGTACCTGGGGGTACGGTCTGACCACCATAGTTTCCTGCTTGTCATCCCTGAATACCACCGTCCCCCCTCCCCCTGCTGGAGGATGCTCCTGCTGTCCGTGATCTCCATCCCGTCCGCTGTCAGCCTCTGCAACCGCTGAAAGAAAAAAAATTAAAAAATGAACGCCTGGTGGCTTGTGGAGCTGGCACCATGTGACTTCAAAGGGGCTCGAACCCTTGGATGGACGTACCTGGGGGGTTTGACGGCTGATTGACAGTCACCAGATTCCCACCGGCCGAGATGAGGGGTGCCCCCCCGCTGGAAGCAGGCAGCCCGTGGCGTGGAAATTGCTGAGAGCTCATTCGGATGATTTTTTATAAATGTAGTGGCCTAAAACAGTCAGCAAATATATATTATTTATGTTACGTTTACTTTAAAAAAGGGCAGTGCGTAGAAGTGACAAGAAAAGTACAACGATCTCAACAGTAAAAGGCTGTAAAATGAACCCTTTGCACGCCAAGCATGATTCATGAAACACCGGTATCATTATTAAAATACGATACTCGTAAGGTTGAGATGATATATGCGGTCCATATACACACAATAATGGTGGAGCTTACGTTTGATGGTCAACAGTATGGTGAAACACTCGAGAACTCTACCGTTGCTAATGAAAACATCCAGTGAGCCTTTCGCTGTTTTTTTTACTGCCGCGGAAGAACAAGTAAAGGTAGTAACAACGCAATACAACCTTACCCATAAATGTCGTTTTCATTCGGTAACTAAATGGAATGGCTTCACTGCTATTCAGCTAGCCATTAGCTAGCAACAAGCTAATGTTAGAATGGCTAACCCTGCTGCCGCCTGTTTTTCATGCCAAACCCCAACTTCCCAAGAGCACAACAGCCTAGATTATGTCACGCCAGGCAACCGAGAGTGTTTGTGGGTGCATGCGGGTTTTTACCGTGTCGCTGAGTTCATAAGTAATGCTCCTATTCTGGATTACAATTTTTCCATTCGTTTTTCTTTTTTTCTTTTTTTACGCCAACATGTAAGCCGGAAGAACGCGAACTGTAGGGTCCGGCCCCTCAACTCGTTTTGACCAATCAACAACGAGTAAGCTGAAGCCTCGACCAATGGGAAGTCGAGAACTGTGTTCACTAACCTAAACCTCCACCCGGGAGGGGGTGGTCTCGTCGGACCTCCACAAACTACGGTGGCTGACAGGGGCAATCGCGCAGCGACGTTAAAATTGTACCAAAACAGGTATTCTACAAAACTATAAAACACATAAAACAACATGCTGCAGTGTCTGTTTTTAGATGTCACTCAAAGGATCAAATCACAAAATCAAGATGTAGACATGTGTTTTTGTGGCAGTCAATGTAACCCAGACAGGTTGAAGCCCCCCCCCACCCCCAATCCGCCTCTGACCAGTACTGCAATGACTTGCTTGGACTCATGAAATGAACACTGGAGGGCGCTAGCCTGCCATAGTACAACTTTATGTCTTTATGTCTTTAACTTTATGTCTTCTTCCGTGGTCTTGCTCCAAAGATAGTGGAGACAAAATAACATCATTTCATGAAGGACGGTGTTTTTTGTGTAATATTATGAGAAACAAACAAAATCTTGTAATTTGTAAGAAAAGAAAAAAGTAGATTTTCAGTTTTTGTATTTTTTTTCTTGATCAAATTATATTTCTATAATGTGCTGTGGGCCGCAAATGGCACCCCAGGCTGCACTTAAGGGCCCCCTGCCTTACAGGATAGCATAGTACTGTGTACATTAAGTATCGTGAGATGTGTGACTTTCCGATACATCGACAATCAACGCCCTGTCAGACTTTTGGATTCAAAAGAGTTTAACTGCAAAAAAACAAATCAAGTTGAGTATAAGATCTTTTATTGGTTGTAGGCTCTAGAAATGAGTACATGCTATTTTGCCTTAAAAGTGAGCTGTGTCATGCTGTGGTTGGCAGATGAGATGGAAAAGGATAAAGGATATCAGCGAGGCACGGCAAGCACCCTGAACTCTTCAGGGGAACGCGTGAAGCCCATCACACCCTCCAGGTTTGGCATCTCACCAGGAACGGCAGCGAAGGTGAAGCGTTGTAGCAGAGTCGCAAAGAATAGGAAGAGCTCCATTCTGGCCAGCTGCTCCCCCAAACACGCACGCTTACCTGGAAACAAAATCATGAACAACAGCTAGAGCTTTTCCATTGAAACCAGTCCTCCTTGCTTCATGGGGAGTTGTGAAACCTGCTGAGAATGGTAGAAACGCGTCTCTTCTGCGGAAATGGCCCTGTGAATCCAAGAAATGCTGAGGGTTGAAGATATCTGGCGTCTCCCACTCATTCTTGTCATGAAGTACGGATGTGAGGATGGTGGTGATGGGTGTGCCCTGGAAAGCAGACATCAAAAAAATAGGATGAGGTCTTGTTTAGGGAGTAGAACCTTCCTGCTAAATATCCTGCTTTTACCCCTTGGTGGTGTTTTACCTTTGGGATGACATATCCTCCCAGTGTAGCATCTTGACTGGCCATCTTGGGGAATCCAAAGGGAAGAATGTTCCCAAACCTTTGAGTTTCGTGGATGACAGCTTCCGTGTAGGGCAGGTTGGGTCTGTCGGCCAATGTGGGCTGGCGAGCCTGTCCGATAACCCTGTCGATCTCTTCCTGGACTTTTTCTGGGAGAGTCAGACATCACAATTGGAAGATTGTGCTAGGATTGATACGAAACGTGACACCCAGTCTCACTTTGTATGTCTGGGTAGTGCAGCATGTAGACGACAGCCCAGCGCAAGGTTGTGGCGGCCGTTTCTGTGCCGGCCTCCACCAGGTCAAGGATGCAAACAAGCAGGGTTTCAATGTTGAAGACGGCCTGGGGGTCTTCCTTCACCTGCCAAGTTGCCAACAGAAAATATTCTTATTGGAAAGTTTCAGATGTATGTTTTTTTTAATAATCAAATCACACTAGAGGTAGAATTATCCTTCTTGAAAGTGCATTCTAAAAATACTGATTGCATTCTGAGTGCCCACCACAAATGAGGGCCCATTCTTGTGGTCACCCCAAAACTTTTGAGGTTGTTTTGAAGTGGAAAAATATCTAACAGCATTCAAAACTTATTCCAACTCTGTCTGCACTCTTAATATTCTTACGGTATTCTAAATATTCTTGATTTTTTGTACATTGTCTGTACTCACTCATCATCCGATATGTTTCTCTCAACTATTAACCTTTTCGTAAGTTGTTATTATATATTTATTATGACTGTTATATGATATATATTCCATGATTATAAACATTGACTCCTGTAGTACCACAATGTTATACAGCCTTATCATTTTCCGATGTATTTTAATATTGACAAAGAAAACACTTGGAATACAGGAAGTGAAGAAATGTATTGTAATTAATGTCAGAGACGGGGTAGGATTAAATAAGCTTTAAGCTTCTGGTTCAGCTCTTCACCACAATGGTCCAGTACAGCAACCACATTACTGCAGAGACAGCCCTCATCCACCTGTCCATCTCACGCTGCAGCCCAAATAACTTGTACTCCTGCACCCGGGGCAAGACCTCACGCCCAACCCAAAAAGGGTGCAATCCATCGCTTTTCGCCAGAGAACCACAACCTCAGATTTGGAGGTGCTTTGTCTCATCCCAGAAGCCTCACACTTGGCTTCATACCGCTCCAGTAAAAACTGAAGGTCACAGGTTGACAAGGATCATCAGGATCAGACTGTCTGCAAAGAGCAAAGATTAGATCCTAAGGACTCCTCAACACCTTGGCTGTGCCCAGAAATGATTTCCATAAGAATTATGAGCAGAATCTGTGAAAAAGGGCAAACTTGGCCAATGTTCACTAGGACTTACTGCTGGAAATGCAAACCAGACTCCTGCTTTGGTTGCACAAGGACCGAATGGTAAGTAATGGCCCGCAACCAGTCCCATACTCCCAGCGCACCCACAAAGCACATGTAGACCGGTTGGGTAAACTCCAATGCACACTGGAGTACCCTTTCAAGGATGGGGAGTAGTTCAATGTTCTGTAGGACCAGGACAAAAACCTAATTGCACCTCCTGTAGCTGAGGTTGGATTAACGGTTGTATCCTTCTCTCCAGCACTGTAGAATAGAAGTGTCATCCCCTCTGTAGTTGGAACACACTCTCGCTGTTCTTGAAAAGGGGGCCCACCAAACCACTATTCCATGCATGTAAACCAAGACAGTCCGCGGTATGTTGTGGACTCCTTCCACTTTTGTAAAATAGTTGGACTTGTTGTGATTGAGGTTAAGCTGAATGTTGTGTTCCATTGCTTTCAAATGATCCTATAGGATAGTGGTCCTTACTGTTGCTGGAATAATGTCCTAGTTGGGGGGGAAAAATGGAATCAACTCACCTTCTCTATCTCACCAAGGTACACGTCAATATAATCCCGGGGTTCTTCTTGGTTCCACTCTTCCTGGTGCTTCTCCACTTCCTTCCGCAGGAATACCTTGATTTCTCTGTAGTTGGCGTGGACCTTCTGGTGGGGACCGGGCAGGTACTTGAGCAGACGGGGGAAGGCATCGTAAAGCTGTGGATGCAACAAACCCTTTAGGTCGGTGCCACAAACCGGCCGAGTGTCATTATGAGCTGATTTGAGGCGATAGCAGCCATGACCTGCATAACCTCGGCGGTGGCAAGCGCAATGGCTTCGGTGTCCAACTGTAGGAACTTGCGGAAGGTCCCGTCACTGTACTCAAAGCGGCGTCCAAAGAGCACAGATGAGATGATGTTACTCACTGCGTTTATGATGGTGTACTGAGGATTGAACGGCTTTCCTGGAGAGGCAGCATGAGGACATGATGGATCAAGACTTATTTGTTGTGGAAGTCAATTTCACAGCTCTCTGAAATGGACTTGCCTTGCTCATCTTTGAAAGCGTCACAAATGAAGTTACATTCGAATTCAATGTATTTTTCCAGTGACTTGTGGCCTTCAAAGTACCGCAGGTGAGTGTTGGCGAATTTCCTTTGCTTTTTCCAGTGATAGCCATTGCTCATTACGATGCCTGTAACAGTTTGACGTTATAGTTATTCACTCATCTACCATTTACCTGTTCAGGGACTGAGTCAGCTGAACCCAGGTCCCTGGTCACCAGTCAGTCACAAATTCGGCTATAGGCGGGGTACACCCTGGACTGGCGGCCAGCCAATCACAGGGTACATATAGACAAACAACCATTCACACTCACATTCATACCTATGGACAATTTGGAGTCGCCAATTAACCTAGCATGTTTTTGGAATGTGGGAGGAAACCGGAGTACCCGGAGAAAACCCACGCATGCACGGGAGAACATGCAAACTCCACACAGAAATGGCCGAGGGTGGAATTGAACTCGGGTCTCCTAGCTGCTAACCACTCGGTCGCCGTGCAGCCACAATAGCATGTTTTTTCTCCTAATTTCTTCCCTTTAGTCTTGTCAAATTATTGATTATTTTGCCATTTTTGCTGATGTTTGTTTTCTTGCTCAATTATATTTTTGGAATGTGCTGCAAATAACAAATAAACAACCATGAACCGCCAATGGCCCTTGGGCCGCACTTTGAACACGCCTGGAGCCAGACTACACGCCTGTATTTGGACTGAGGGAGAAATTAGTGGTGCGTTCCATTGCTCACCGCCTTTAAAGTACTCATGGAAGAGTTTGACAATGGGACGATCAACAAAGCTGTCCAGCTGGGTGACGAGAGCTTCTTTGATGGTCTTGTAACCCCAAATAAACACCATCCTATGACCTCCTGTCCTCATGCTGAACACTGGACCGTACTTTTTTGCCAGCTGTGGACCAACAAAACCATCAGACAATTGCAATAATTATTTGATTAGCTTTCGATACATTCCGGCGTTCAGCTTACATTTTCCATTGATTTGTCGTCGGCAGGGGTGAAGACATTTCCAAGAAAAGGCACAGCCCAGGGTCCGGGTGGGAAACTGGGAGGTCTCCGATTGCGGACCACGTCTGTCAACAGCAGCACAACAAAACCAAACAGCAGCCAGCCACTAACGTCCAAGCATTGGAGAAGCGCTTGAAAAATCATGATGAAGTTTTGCTGTGTGAAAATCTGCGCGATGTGTTTTCATGTAGTCCAAGGAGAAAAAAAGCGAGCTCTACTGGGACATGTTATGTAACGGAAGTCGACAAAACAAGAGCAGAGGTGAAAGTCTTACAGCTGACAACACTCACTGCCAATACGGGTGACTGTGTATGAAATCAAGTACTGTGGCTGTATGGAAGTACATGAACCTGGGTACTATACGCCATCTGTATACTCAATGTGGATTTTAGTCTGACTGTAGTCATTTATAGTGTACCAAAGCTACAGATAAAAAAAAAGACGATCTTGCTGCCAAATTGTGTCTTCAGTGAAGGTAAAAGCAACCTTTAATGTTCACTTATGCCTTTCATTCATCCCATCCATTTTCTATGCCACTTATCCTCACTACATTCGCATGCTGGAGTGCATTCCAGCTGACTTCGGGCGAGAGGCGGGGTACACCCTGGACTGGTGGCCAGCCAATCACCAAAGCAAAGTTTATTCATTTTTCTGTTTTTAATAAATGCGTTTTTTTTTTTTTTTTTTGGAAAACCTGATGCGGCCCAGCCTCGCCCAGACCCTAGCTTCAGTGGCCCCCAGGTAAATTGAGTTTGAGACCCCTGGCGTAGAGTATGTAGCGTGCCTTGCCGTTTTTCCAAACTGTGTTCCTAATGTATTTTTAACACAAAACTTCCTTTTTAGAAGCCCATTAGCTTGCTAATACATGGAAACAGGAAGCGGAAGTTAGCACCATCGTCAGTCACCCCAAATCTATTATAATTCTTATAAATATAATTCTATAATTCCCCAAATAATTATAACATTACATTCATTTTCTACCGCTTACCCTCACTAGGGTGAGGATATCCCAGCTGTCTTCGGGCAATAGGCGGGGTACACCCTGGACTGGTGGCCAGCCAATCACAGGGCACATATAGACAAACAACCATTCACACTCACATTCATACCTATGGACAATTTGGAGTCGCTAATTAACCTAGCATGTTTTTGGAATGTGGGAGGAAACCGGAGTACCCGGAGAAAACCCACACATGCACGGGGAGAACATGCAAACAAAACACAGAGATGGCCGAGGGTGGAATTGAACTCGGGTCTCTTAGCTGTGTATCTAATTAGCTTTTTATTTTTTATTTTTTCTGCAAACTAGTTTTGTTTTGTTCATCTCCACCATGAGGACTACGTGGTGGAGGGGTCTGAGTGCCCGAGTGATTGTAGGAGCTACTGTCTGGGACTATATGCCCCTGGTAGGGTCTACCGAGGCAAACAGGTCCTGGGTGACAGGCCCCTTCAGAAAACCTTTATGACGAAAGGAAAGAGGAGAGACCGCATCCTCGTGGGATACTGCGGCTTCACTCTGGAGCCAGGTTTTCCATGCTCCAACTACAAAAATATCCCATTGATTAACATTGAATCCCATATCACAGAAATTCATTTCCCACGGTCGGGTTTGGAACCGATTAAGCACTATGAATGAGGGCGACTGTGGGTTTACAAATTGTAAAGAAGCTAAATTGGCCCGTCCAATCTTTGATTTTCAGTATGGAAAATGGTTGGACATCCTTGATCTCTGTGAACATGTGGAATTATGGGTAAGGGAGTTGGAAAATTGTTGCTGTTGGAATGATTTGAATGGGAATGGAAATGTGGAAGTAGTAAGAATTCTGTGTTATGGAAAAGTGGGTTGAATGTTTTCATGTTGGAATGGAATGAATCTGCTTTAAAACGATGCATTTATGGTTAAGGGAAATGTTGCGTTTTACAGGAAAACTGGGGCCTCTTTTTGGATGTATGGATGAGGTGACCATTTTGAGGTTGGAATGGGAATGTGTGCGGGATAAGAATCATTGGTATGAATGCTGGCCATCTTTCATTCCATCATTCCTGCAGCAGAAGCTTTGGGAAGGAGCAGGACACACAAGGAAAGCTTTGACTCGCCCGCCGTCTTGATAGCTTTCATTCATAGCAGGAACATTCCTCAAACCAGATGACATGCTTGGGTTGATGTGGAAAACTTGATGACGTGGGTGCTGGGTCTTTCCATGGAAACTGGAGGCAAGAAGTTGTGGAATCTCCGAGCAACGTCTGTGTGCAGAGATAGGCTGCTGACCTTTAACGCACCAAGAAGAGGGTCATCTGTTCTTGATCCTCTCAGAACTGGGATGCTGGCTGACGGCAGGAATCCAGATGTGCAAGGAATGCTCCTCTTCCTCCATATGAGAACTTGAGGCCTTCCATTCCTCCCAGGAAACATGTGCTTGCATGGTGCATCAGAAATGTGAGGTATGTGAGCCAGAAGTGGGCCAAAAGCAATGATGCATTTCAGAGGCACCTGTCCCCTTTTTGGAAAAACTGCTCCACACACACAACTTTATCTTTCAAGAAAAGTGGCACCAACAAGTAAAGACTGCAGGAGGAGAATGCACGGCATCCGTGGAATGCCCGCAGGGAAGGAAGGAGCCAAGGATGAAGGTATAAATATTGACATAAAAAGTCAACGCTGACAGAGGAATCTGACTTGGAAACACTGCACACATTCTAGGAAGACCGCCATCTTTGCTTTCAGGACATTCTCAGCTTGTCCTCATTGGCAGAAACCATAGAATACCGTAGAGTAGTCAGTGTACAGCTTGTATAGCAGATGGCCATAGACTACTACATAGACTACTACTCGAATCCTCCTCCATGATGACATCCCTGGTGGATGTGACACACCTTTTGCTACTCCGTCTTCCCACAGGGAACCGTAGCTCCCCCAGTGTTGGGAGCCCTCGTGCACCACCATGCACTTGTGGTGCCGGCTATTTAGACAATAGTGTGTTAACTAGGGTTAGACCGATATGGATTTTTTCGGGCCAATACCGATTTTTTTTCCATCACCCTTAGCCGATGGCCGATTATGGACTGCCGATTTTGCTGGGGCCGATATTTGTGGCTGATACTGCTTTTGCTCCTTCAATTTACATGAAAAAATGACAATGATAACAAATATTACAGGTCTCAAGTTTAAATAAAACATATATTGAAACACTGAAAACAGATTCAGCTTTTTTAAACACACGTTCAAGTAAAAAAAAGTGTTTGGTGATTTTAATTATTCAAGTGATGACTATGAAATAAAATTAAAAAGTATTTTAACTTAAGTATAAATAAAACAACACTTACTGTACAGAGTAGGATTCAACTTTTTTCAGCTTAAGTACTTCAAAATAAAAGATGAGCAGACGCTGACTGAAAAACTTCACTACGGCTACATTGATAACTAAACACGTTTTCACGAAACACTGACACAATTTAGTACTAAAACATTTCTGTCATCATTTAAGTTCACGTTGTGCACGCTAAAGACCTCTGATAGCAGACACGGTTGCTCCGATCCACTCGCACACACACATAACACAACACACATTGAATCCCTAAACTATGTTTAACTGTTAGAAGCTAATTAAAAGTTTAAAACTTACCCTTGTTGTGGGTAATGCTGCTTTCGCCACTCTTGCAGTGGGGTAGGGGTACCGCGTCTGCATGTGCTGCAGCGTCTTCCGGCAACACAAAGCTGCCCATAGATGCCTGTCTGTAAATCATGCTGCGGAAAATAAATCGGCGAACCCACACGCGTATCGGCCGATACCGATTGAAGTAAAGAACGCAAATATCGGCCCAATATATCGGTCGTTTCTTAGTGTTGGGTCATCTATACAAGCTGTGCATCAACTAATCGAAAACGTTTTTCCACCGAGGACCACATACTGAAAAATGAAAGGAATGCAACGACCATCTTAATATTTTCTCAAGTAGATTTATCCGATTAAAAAAACTTATCATTTGCTTTTTTCCCCCTCATTTTTGCTTTTTAAAAATTTTCCAAACTTTGACTTTACTCCCATAATATAACTTTTTACCCAACTTAATTTTTCAAATTTTACGACTTTTTTTTGTTTCTCATAATATGACTTAAAAAAAACAAAAACATATTTGTTCTTTAATACTTCCGCTGTTACTAAAATGTTTTTTCAACCCCTCAACAACCTTTTTCTTTCATATTATGATTATTTTTAAAAGGACATATTTTTTTCCATTTTAGCCATTTTTTCCCAATTATTTCAAATTTGTTCTTGTAATTATGACTTTTTTCACATATTTTGACTTGACACCCATTACAGACATTTTTCTGCAAATTAATTTCCCTAAAATTCCAATGTTGTTGTTGTGTTTATTTCTCATAACACTTCATGTAAAATACAATTTTCCTTAATATTTCCACAATATGCTGCTGAAATGAAATTATTCCTCATATTGCATTATTCTAAATGTTTCTTGTTACACTACAACTTCTTTCATTTAATATTTTGACTTTTCATAGGCTGTTTTTGTTTTGTAGTTTTGTGGTTAAATGATGAATATGAACAGGCCAATAAAAACTAAGGGCCACAGTTTGGACACCATTACTGTAAAGTATATTTTGCCTGCTGGAAGGTGAGGCACGTGCAAGGTGAAGGGCTTGCATCAACATGAAAGAAAAAGAACACTTGATTGGGCATATATTAATACTTTTTATCTTTTGTGGTGACATATTAAGGAATACATACTTTACAAGTTCACAGCAATGTCATCAGAACCTTTTGTTTGTGTGTGTGTGTGTGGGGGGGGGGGTTACAGCTTCAACAATAAAAAGTACATCTTTGGCACCAGGAAACGACACAAATGCACGGAAAAAATGTGAAACAGGCACATTCCATGTAAACACATTCTGAGGGACATTTCTGTCACACTGCATTGACCAGCTAATGCACCATGGCAGGGGCGGGGGGGTGAGACGTGAACGCTTGAAGGGGAAGCATTAAGTGTCAGAATTAACCAAGAATGCAACACTTCCAAACCGGACTAGACCGGCCTCTTGGCCATGCTCTTTATTTGGGTGGTATTCCCCTTCCAGAGTGGAACAAATGTGACCTGTAGCACATTCCAGTTGAATAAAAAAAACACACACATTCCAAGCCAACGGGAGTCTACATTCAGACGTGTTGAGCCATCAGGCAGAAATAAATAGAATAGAATCCATGCTGAGGATGCTTGAGCACTGCACGGTGACGGGGGACGACAAATAGAATGGCAAATGCGCTCCAATAATACACGCTGATGGCGGAACCGGCCGCCACGGGTCCGAGAGCCCAGGAAGGGAATCATGTGGAGAATGTGCGCCATTTTAACAAGGGCGAAGGGTCAGACTTTAGATAGCCTTTTTTCTTTAACGGGAGCGTTCCCTCGGCGAGGAATGTCAGAAGATTAGCTTCCAGTGAGAGGCGAGCGCGTTCCGAACTGGGATGTGACCCCTGTGCGGTGGCGCTCCTAGCTTCAACGGTGCGCTGTGTGGAAACCCCCCCCCCCATCGGTGTGCTCTTTACAAACAGCACAAAAGAACAGGGGGTCATCAACTCTAACCCCATGCTAGGTGTGCGTGTGGGCTGCCCAGCATGCCTTGCGTTTGTTATCACTCTGTGAGTGAGTGAAGTTGATGACCCTGTGCTCTTTTGTGTTAGAGTACTTGCTAAGATGCTATTAGCAAATACAATAAGCACTTCCTGAAAGCAAGTTGACCATTTCCTGTATGAATCGCTACTGTATGTTTGACGTTCGGTTTAGCTGCCCATGTTCCATAGCTAAAACTGCCAAGGACCCTGTTTTACATAAATAAGGGCCGCCACTTTTCTCACATTTATAACACAGCAGCACTCGTGCAGCCACAGACAACAGCATGAACAGTACCTGCTAGTACCATCTATTAAAAAAATAATCTTACACACACACACACACACACACTTCCATCTTGTCACACTCCATGTTTACACTCAACGAACCGCAGCTCCCCAGTAGCCGGCAGCACTCGTGCAGCCCCAGACCCGCTACCACCAAACGGCAGCATTGGTGTGATAGGAAGACAAGATGGTGACAATAAAAACACATGATTCCACCAAATTGTACATGTTTTGTCCTTTCGGATCTGCTAGAAAGTCTTTACAAGAACGACTACATGGACTTTTGACACGTCTGGATGCTCTGCTACGCTACAAGCCAAAGATAAATAATAAGTTAAATATGTCGCTCTGTTACACAGAAGAGATGCTTCCACCCACGACAGTCACTCCCATTGCTTCATTTAAATTAAAAGGACAATAATTAAAAAAACATTTAGCATAAACAACATGAGCAGCAATGACACATAAGAAATAAATAAGACACAGACAGACGTGTGCTAACATCTCACATTCCTCAAGGCGTTCCGGGCTTGTGAGCTCAACTCCGCAAGGTTGGAAAGCTACTTCAGAGTCACGTGGATGAGGATCAAATGAGGATCTCCACCATGTCTGCATCTGTTCTGTTGATGCTCTTGACTACTCTGAGGTCCGGTTCCTCTGAGGCGCCTGCACGGGGGAACAAATAATAATAACAACGTTCTTCAGTGACCTTGTGTTCCAGACCGATTTATGTCCGTGTGCGCTAATCCCGGCCGGGTTTACACTTTCAACATCGATCAGCGTCAACAGTCATTAGATGTGAAATTAGCACATTGAACCCACCGGTGGCAGCCGTCCCGAGCGGGGCCTCGTCGCATTGGGTGCTGGAGTCCCGGTGTCGCAGCACGGCGCCACTTGTCTGGTCATCCGAGAGGCTCTTTCCTACACAGACAAAGAAAGAAGGCGCTGAATTACCCGCTTGCGTCCACATTTACACGCTTCTGCGTGGCGGGGTTCTTCCCAGGACTATTCTGGATGGGGGCTATTCTGGATGGAGGGGGGGATGATATGCATTCCATCTTAAAAACGCATCTATTTGAAGGACAGGGTGTGGTGGGGGGCCGTGTCCTTCTCTGCTTTTTCTTAGGACGGCTTACATTCTGTCTTGTCTGCCGGCCAGCTGTCGCTGGGTGCCGCGACGGCGCGTCAAGCTCACCTTTTGTCTCAGTGCCGCCGCTCGCCGTGGAGATGGACGGGACGGACCTGGCCAGCCGGAGCCCCTGTTTCTCCAGCTTGCTCTGCTCCCATCTGGAGCGCTGCTGGAGGACCCTGATCATGGCGTCCTTCTCCAGGAGCTGAACATGCAAGGCTCGGATTCTGAATGCACAAATATGATGACATGATTTAGGGGGCATGAGAAAGTTGACCACATTTATACATAGCAGCCCCCATGATGAGTTAACTGTAAACAACGGTCCCAAACGCATGACTTTCATGGCAACATTTTATAGCGTATGCAGAGCTACATAAAGCTGACTACTCACGATCATTCAAATACAGCTATTGCCATCTTGTAGATTTACTTTGCACCATAAAACATGTTTTGGGGAATTGGTCCCACAACAAAATGCTGCAATATCTCTTCAACAAGTGTGTACCTGTTCTCCATCTCCTGGTGTCTGGGACTGGAAGGAGGCAGATCCTCGTTAAAACTGCTGTCAGGTGAATGTCCAGGCGAGCTGTTGATGATGGTTGTGTCTCTGTGGGGAAACGTTTGGAAATTGATATCACCGGATGGCTTGGGTTCATACCACTGAATGTTTACATGGATGTCACCGAATGGTTTGAGTTGATATCACTGCATGTTAGCGTTGTTATGAGTGGATGTTTGAGTTGGATGGTTTTTGACACCTCCGCTGAATGTGTTGAGTTGATATCACTGAATGTTTACATGGATATCACCGGATGGTTTGAGTTGATACCACTGGGTGGTTTGAGCTAATACCACAGGATGGTTTGCGTTTATCACTTGATGATATAGTTGATATCACTGGGTGATACAGTTAATATCCGATGTAGATTTGATATCACTGAGTGATATTACTGGATGGTTTGGGATGTTATCACTGGATATTAGAGTTGATATCACTGGGTGGTTTGAGGTGATATTACTGGATGGTTTGAGTTGTTATCACTGGATATTAGAGTTGATATCACTGGGTGGTTTGAGGTGACATCACTAGATGATATAGTTGATATCACTGGGTGGTTTTAGTTGATATCACTGGGTGGTTCGAGGTGATATTACTGGATGGTTTGTTATCACTGGGTGGTTTCAGTTGATATCACTGGGTGGTTTGAGGTGATATTACTGGATGGTTTGAGTTGTTATCACTGGATATTAGATTGATATCACTGGGTGGTTTGAGGTGATATTACTGGATGGTTTGGGTTGTTATCACTGGATATTAGAATTGATATCACTGGATATTAGAGTTGATATCACTGGCTGGTTTGAGGTGATATTACTGGATGATTTGAGTTGTTATCACTGGATATTAGAGTTGGTATCACGGGGTGGTTTGAGGTGACATCGCTAGATGATAGCGTTCATCTAGCGAAAATCTTAGTTAATTTTAGTTGAAAATCACAAGATGTGTTGATTTGATATCACAGGCTGGTTTGAGGTGATATCACTGGGTGGTTTGAGTTGTTATCACTGGATATTAGAGGTGATATCACTGGCTGGTTTGCGTTGATATCACTAGATATTAGAGTTGATATCACTAGATATTAGAGTTGATATCACTGGCTGGTTTGAGTTGATATCACTAGATATTAGAGTTGATATCACTGGCTGGTTTGAGTTGATATCACTAGATGATATAGTTGATATCACTGGGTGGTTTTAGTTGAAAATTACAAGATGTCTTGATTTGATATCACAGGATGGTTAGAGTTGTTATCGCTGGATGTAAAGAGTTGATATCAAAGGGTGGTCTGCGGTGTGTGCTTGCTGATGGTACCTCTGGGCTGCGGCAGTGGCGGCGGCGTCCATGGCAAACTGCCTCATGGTGCTCTCCTCCAGATACTTCTGCTCCCACTTGGTGATGTCGGCCTCCAGGGCCAAGATACGCTCCTCTCGCTCCCTCAGCTGCTGCTGCGACAAGGAGGAGCTAGGCTCAGAAGCCACAGGGCCCGAGGTCTGGTTCTGAGGGTGAGACAGACACAACCAAATGGACTTTAAGTCACGTTTCACGGAGATGACACGCCCCCCCAGCTCCACAAACTCCTCACCTGTTGTGCGCGCATGCTCTTCAGTTCCTGCTCCAGCCTGGTGCGCAGCCGCAGCTCCAACGCTTCCCGCTTCTCGCACGCTGCCTGCAGCTGGGCCAGCGAGCTCTGAAGGCGCTCCACCTTCTCCACGTAGGCCCGCTTCCTTTGAAGCTCCTCCTCAAGTTGCCGGTTGCGAGCGTGCGACGACAGCAGAGCCTTCTCCAGGAGCTCGCGTGCTCGCTGGCTCTCCTCGGCCGAGAGACGCAAGTGCTGGATGTTCCTCTCCAGTCGTTCCTTCTCACGCTGCTGCTCCTCATCTAAAACAACACACAGCACCTTTTTAACCACATTTTCTTAGACAGCCGATGTTCTGGATGGAATATTTCAATATGACGGAATCGCTATCTCCCGAATGAAAAGTTCTGTGCCACTTTGAAAAAAAAAAAAGGGAGGGGGCGGGGCTTGATTACACAACCCCCGTCGAGTGCATGCCTGCCGCGGGGAATGCAGACTTCCTCTTATCCACTTACGCACACACAGGCATAGCTTTGTACTGGGAAAAGCTTTGGAATGCCTCCACGGAACGCCGAGTAAACAAGAAGCTCAAAATATAAATCGCTCAACGCTATTGTGCGCCGCCGTGCGGGTTTCTGGTTCCTGTTGGGCTGGGAAAGAAACACACCTCAGTCTGATGGAAGTCCATCGCATCAGGATAATGTGGAATAGAAGTGGGAGCATAATTCATTGGATTATGTAAGAAATATAATCCCAGAAATATATCACATGTGAGTCTTATGTGACTTTAAAGAGGAAGTAGGATGGAATTGCTCCTCAGCATGTCCCTGGTGAGGAAACGTCCACACAAGAACGAGTGGGCAGGGAGGCAAACGTGGGCGCAACAAATAACTGAAACAAGGCAAGAAATATTCCAGGAATCCAGGACAAAATGGCTGCCGCCCGAGCGCCACAAGTAAGTGTGAAGATTTGCGTCTTACTTTGTTCCAGCAGCTTCAAGAAGACGTGCTGCTTGCGGTCCGAGCATTCTGCTTCCATGGCCGCTCTGTGTTTGGTAGCCGTGCATAGTTGTTCTGGAAAAAAGATGTTCACAAGTCAATTCGCCGTTGTGGTTGCGGTTCACGTTGTTCGCTCAAAAAGATGTACCTCTCAGATCCCGGTTGAAGTCGTGCATCCTCTTCATCTCGGCCTCCAGCTTGTTCCTCATCGTCTTCTCCAGAGCTTCCCGCTTGGCAGAGCCCTTCATCAGCGTCTCGTAAGCCTCGGAAATCCTCTCAATCTCCTTCTCCAGCTAGGAAAGACAGGAAGAATAGCTTCAAATGGTGTAACAGTGTGTGTCCGCATTTAGAAGTTCTACAGCAGGGATTCTAAAATCCACCGCAAAGAAAGCCTGCATTGAAATTCACTACAACTTTCATCACATGCTTACAAGTAAAAAAAAGCAGGATGGAATACAACATGAAATCAGACGCTGAAGATGGAAAGAAAGGCCAACAAAATGCAAGAAAGACAACAAACCAGAAAATGGAAATGAAGAAAAGGAAAAAATGAGGCAGAAGGAAAGAAGGCAGTAACTCCTTAGAGAGCGTTGGCGTGTCCTAGATGTTGTTTGTCCTACTCAGACTCAGTGGATGTTTGTGGCTGGAAAGAACATTCCAGAAAGATGTTCTGACTCTGGATTCTTTCCTGACCTTGATCAAGCGTGCGGCCTTCTCGGCGTACATCTCCACTTCCTGCCTCAGCCTTTGGTTCTCCCACATTAACATGTCACTGGAAGCCGCCGTCATGGGAATGTGAGCGTTCCTGTCAGGGAGGATGTGGAGGTCACACGATTAGAGGTCATAGGGGTGAAAAGGTCGGTCAGGTCACACAGTGTTCAAATATCTACCTGTGTTGAGGGTAAAAAGGGGGAGGAGGTTCTTGGAAGCAGACTTCCTGGGGAAGTGGGTATTCCGGCGGCGGTCCTCTCGGGTCCAGTGTGGCTCCTTCAGGGATGTGTGTGGTGCTGTAGAGCTGAGGGAAGCTGAGCGAGGAGCTCAGAGCCCCAACGTTCCTCTGCGTGCTCCTCTCCAGAGACAACTGCATGAGGCGCTCGCTGAGGGAGCGTGCGTGCTCCCGTTTGGCATCCCATTGTCCTTTCTCAGCACACCCGGACATCGCGTCCCCCTTCTGGGACATCAGGTACTTGGCCTCCTCGTAGGTGGGAAGCTCCTCTCCATGGAGCTGCAAGGAATTCCTCAGCGGCTTTTCCTGCTGAACGCTGCTCCCCTGGTACTCCTGGCCTTGAGGGTCCTGCCTTGTGGACACGTGCATGTACGGGGACTCCTCCTGAGTCAGGCTCTCCAGAGAGGAGCGAGGACTACCGGTGCCTGTCCCGCCGCCACCTCCAACACCTGCGCTTCCCCCCCCACGCAGGGCCTGCTGCTGGATCGCCAATAGTGCGCGGGTGTCCGCCAGATTCCCGAAGCGAAGCTGCTCCTGGATGAGGCGATGCAGGACTGTTGCGGGGGCCGCCTCTGCGGTTCTCATGTCAAAGGGGGGACTTTACTTTGAACGGGAATTACAACCAATCTGAAGAAAAGAACAATAAACTCGTAAGATATTTGACACGATACTTCTGTTGTCTTATAGTGGAATGAATACTGGAAGAATAAAATGAAAGATGCATCAGACACGAGTATGTTTTAGGGTGGGGGTGTACAAAGGGCGGCTGGGGAGCCATTTGCAGCCTGTGGCATATTCTAAAAATATCATTTAACAATAAATCTAAACAGTAATTAATTAATAAATCAGCAGTCATTTTACAAGAATAAAGTCAAAACAATGAGACAAAAGTTTGAATAAAACATTAAAAATCATTATTATTAAAATAATACATTTAAATAATTCTGAGAATGTAATGAGATTTTTTCTTTCATAATCTAAAATAATTTCAGTAGCATTATGTCAAATTGTTATATTATATATCTATATATATATATATAAAAATAAACATTTTTTGGGAAAATAGGGTTACAAAAAAAGTTAGAATGTTGTGAGAATAAAGTCAAAATATTCTAAAGTTGTAATTTCAACAAAACAAGTAGAAATTGTTGCAAAAATAGTTTAAAAAAAACAACAGGAGAAATGAAAAAACAGGAATAAAGTCAAACTCTACATTTTTATGAACATAAAGTCATAATATTATGATCATTTTAATAGCCTACAGTCATAATATCATGACAAACAAAATGAAGTTGTAACTATTGGAAAATTAGGTTGAGAAAAGTGATGATGGTGTAACAAAATGAATGCTAATCAAACATTGCTAGCTTTATTTAGTGAAATGCAAAAAATAGCAAGCTTTTATTGAAGGAGGTGTCTATTCCAGAGGAGGTCCTTATTTGTACAAATGCTCAGAAATAAATACGTTTTTGAAAACTCGGAGCAGTCACACAAAATATTTACACATAAAATTGCTAAGTTAGATGACATTATTGGAGCATATATGAATATGATAAGATGAAATGTTTTTTTGTCATATGCAGTCAGGAAACACTTAAATGCTGCCTTTGCGTTCCACAATGAATGCCAGCAACAGACAAGAAATAAGGTTTTTAATCAAGAAATAGGGTTTTAATCATCTTTTTGTGTGTTCTTTGTGCCAAAATGTCGGAATGGAGGCGTCCTTGACATTGTATCTGTGACTATATCAACCAATGCAATATGGCAATAAAACAGCACTTTAAAAAAAAACGGTATGATAATATCTGCATTCACGCACCGGATTGGACGCTACGGCCCCACAAACAGGTATCACTATTAGTACCAAGCCAAATAAAAAGCTCTAAACTCACCCAATCCTGGTCTCATCCCACTTCTTCGAACACTATAACCTCCAACAGTGTAGCAGTAATGGTCCAACAACAATAGAATCCTCAAGTCCAGTCCAAAAGTGAGGAACGTGCGGTCCACGCGTGTTCCTCTCCGTGTCCGTTCCTCGGTGTGTGTGTCCTCCGAGCGAGCACACTGCTCATAAAGACTCAGTGGATGATTGTTGGAAGGCTGGAATGAGTGGAATGCTGAGGCTTCATGTCCCTGAGGATCAAACGTTGAGGAGGGGGGAGGAGAACAGGGGGCGTGGCAAAGAGAAGGGGGTGGAGTCTGCCCATGTCTATCCACACTGTTGTGTGCTCACTGTTATTATACTTCAATACTATAGTATTAAGGATCCATTCTATTATTCAACAATTACATATACACACATATATGTATATGTTTATGTATATACAACACAAGCATAATATTTAAACATGTATTGGTTTCTATTTGCTATGTAGTCAATGATATTTAACTGCTTAGCATACCTTGATCTTTAGCGTGCTTTACATAGAAAGAGTACACAATGTTGCAACACTAGCATAGCTAAGCGCTAACATTACACTCTTATTTAAAACAGCGAAATGCTGAAGAAAACCTAAACAATCAAACTTACCGCACAGCTCCCACAACTGACAGCTTTATTTTAAGATGTGTAGCAAAGCCTGTTATGTGTTGGGCTCACCTAGCTAATGGTGGGTCGGTCCAAGTGGAAGTTGTCAAAATATTTGACATATTTGACATATTATGGGAATAACCCCCCAAAAAATTCACAAAAATAATTTCCACCAAAAGTTGAAATATTTGGGAAAAAAACAGAAAAATTGCGTGAAGTGCATTAATTAATTTTCTACCGCTTATCCTAACGAGGATCGCGGCGGGGTGCTGGAGCCTATCCCAGCTGTCTTTGGGCAAGAGGCGGGTTACACCCTGGACTGGTGGCCAGCCAATCACAAGGCACATATAGACAAACAACCATTCACACTCACATTCATACCTATGGACAATTTGGAGTCGCCAATTAACCTAGCATGTTTTTGGAATGTGGGAGGAAACCGGAGTATCCACGTATGCATGGGGAGAGCAAACAAGAATTTGGAAAATTAGGTTGAAGAAAAAAATTATAATATTATGGGAATAAAGTCAAAATATTCCAAAAAGAAAATTCACAAAAATAATTTCCACCAAAAGTTGAAATATTTGGGGGGAAAAAATGGAAAAATTGTGTGAAGTGCATTAATTAATTTTCTACCGCTTATCCTCACGAGGGTACATCCTGGACTGGTGGCCAGCCAATCACAGGGCACATATAGACAAACAACCATTCACACTCACAACACAGTGTGAAGTTCATTCATTCATTCATTTTCTACTGCTTTTTCCTCACGAGGGTCGCGGGGGGTGCTTGAGCCTATCCTAGCTGTCTTTGGGTGAGAGGCGGGGTACACCCTGGACTGGTGGCCAGCCAATCACAGGGCACATATAGACAAACAACCATTCACACTCACAACAAAGTGTGAAGTTGATATTAATAATATGCTTTTCACCTGTATGACAAAGCTAGGATGCCATCTTATCATATGTACTTTACAAAATAATAGTTTGGACACCCCTGCCAACACAATTGAATTGACCAGAGGGGGGACCAATGAAGCTGTAGAAAAATCTCACTGATGATCGGAGGCAACAGGATGTACTTGACCTCATTTTTGTGGATATGAATACATATTTACATGCATTTTTAAACATTTCCAAAAATCTGTTTTCGTGTCATTATTATGGGGTGTTACGCGTAGAATTCTGAGTTAAAAAATGAATTTATTCTATTTTGGAATCAGGCTGTAATCTAAGAAAATGTGTCACATGTCCTGGCCAGACTCGGTGTAAAGACGCCAGGTGAGCACAGGTGGTTTAATCATTGTCGTCTTTTTCTTCGCATGGTAAATATTTAAGCCAAGACTCGTGCCGGGTAATTGCAGCGCGAGTGGCTCGGGAGGGGGGTTGTGGTGGTCTACGAGGCACGCTGCCTGCCAGCTGTCCACCGCCTCGAACCCCCCTCACTCCCCTCCTTTTTGCAGCAGCTCTGAGAGATGCATTGTTCTCCCCCCAAAAAGCAGACATGACGGGGGCAGACCTGCCATCTGCCGCCCTCCCCACCTCCACTTCCAGCATCTCCGCTTTGCAGCATCAGCTGGCCGTGGGGGTTGGAAGCTTATTGACAGTTTTTTCTTCTCTGGTATGAAAAGGGCGGGGGGTAATATGGCGGCCTATGTGTGCTGCAAACAAGCGCCGGCCTGTCCACGGCGTATACTTTATCACTGGCAGCCAAACGTCCACCTGCTCATTTGCATGGCAGTTAAAGTCCAACAGAAGAACGCTGGGGGCTCTCACCACGGAGCATTGAGATAAGTCGGGCCGTTATGCAAAAAAAAAGTCTGAAAGAAAATGCAAAACGTGGTAGTTTGCAGCACTTTACGGACGTCACGGCGTTATTAGAAACTTGATCAGTGAAGATTTTGGTGCAAAAATATGCGTCAGGTTTGAACGTTTACTGTAGACCAGGGGTGTCCAAACTGCATTGTGAAAAATGCAACTTTGATATTTTGCAAATATGGTAAATAGTGGTATATTTCCCCCATTTTTACAGTTTTAAAACATTCATTCATTCATTTTCTACCGCTTTTTCCTCACGAGGGTCGCGGGGGTGCTGGAGCCTATCCCAGCTGTCTTGGAGCGAGAGGCGGGGTACACCCCGGACTGGTGGCCAGCCAATCACAGGGCACATATAGACAAACAACCATTCACACTCGCATTCATACCTATGGACAATTTGGAGTGGCCAATTAACCTAGCATGTTTTTGGAATGTGGGAGAGAAACCGGAGTTCCCGGAGAAAACCCACGCATGCACGGGGAGAACATGCAAACTCCACACAGAGATGGCCGAGGGTGGAATTGAACCCTGGTCTCCTAGCTGTGAGGTCTGCGTGCTAACCACTCGACCGCCGTGCCACAGTTTTAAAACATTTTCTACAAATTAATAAAATATTGATTTCCGCCAAGCGCAGCGCACAGTTCAAGTACAGCACAGATAATATGATTTTGCCTGTTTTTGTTCAAAATAACTTGATTTTTTTAGGAATTGTTGGGAATGGGATATGGAAGAACTGATAAAAAAAATTTGGGATCACCATCTGATCCAGTTATTTGTTTAAAAGGATGCTTTTACAAATTTTTGTAAAAATAACTTGGTCAGAGCACTTGGAAAAACGTTTCCAGTAGGTTCTCCAAAATATCAAAGACTGATCCAGATTATGGAATAATTGCGGATACTATGATCCAGAATATGAAAAAATGGGGGAGCGTCATAAGATTTTTATCATAAGACAAAAAAATGAAGCTCATTGTAAAAAAGATATTAGATTTTTTTTCTTCAATTTCCTGTTCATTTTAATGGCAGGTATGATACTACAGGTACAACATGACATGCCAAAAGCTGATATGTGAGGGGGGTGGGGGGTGGGGGGGTCATAACATTTTAGGCGCCAAAGAATGATGTTCAGCGTCTTTCCATTGTTGTTAGAAGTCACATTTGACGGGAACAGTATGTTAACATTAAGGTAAACTCTGTGAAGCTAAGCTAAAGTGATGTAAATAAAGGCTACTAGCATGTGTACCGTATCTGTAGCTTGCAGTAGCGGTATAGTAAATGTACATTTGGTACATTTTGTACATGTATAGTATCTTTCAACACTCCCAGCGTTGACGTCAAAAACAAGAACCGCCATGTTTCCAAAACAAACGTTTCCAGGTAAGGGTGGCCTTCCGGATACCTGGGGAGGATCCACACCTGGTCCCTGGTGGGGATCCAGACCTGGTCCCCTGTGGGCCAGAGTGTCTGAACAAAATAGCAGTGAGGTGGAACTGCAGCCTCTTCCTTTGTTTGGTCTTGTAAAGCAGGAAATGGCCACATTCCTCAAATTACCATGACCAAGGTGTCTGACCGAGCCTGCGGTCTGCTGCTGCTGCTGGGGGTGGAGGGGGGAGGGGGCAGCACCCTAATTCATGACCACAACTTCTTTGAGCACAATGAACTGGAATGACGACACTGCAAACACTTTATATAGGCCATACCTACCCCCCCTTTCCATCATTGTTAGAGAGTTACATCACAACAGAATTCAAGGTAAAGTCCTTCCAATAATGATTCAACTTTGCACCCTTCCTCATGCTGCTTACTCCAGGAAAGTAGTCCACTGTCTAAAGCAGGGGTCTCAAACACGCGGCCCGCAGGACAATAGTTTGAGGCCCCCGCCTAGATATGAAAGTTTAATGTTAGTGCGGCCCGCGTAAGTTTGATATGGATGCTGTATGGTATCATGTACCCAGAAAAAATTATTACGTTTGATTAATGTTCATGTTAAAGGTTAAATAACTGTTAATAGTTATCCTCCCTATCCGTGTGGAAGTGGTAAGTTTTTGGCTATTTAAGTTTAAAGGAAATAACTTGAAGGCTACCGTTTAGGTCGCGAGCTCTCTAGTTTGCGAGTTAGCGTGTGTCTCAAGACCCTGCAGTTGCGCAATATGTTGTAAATAAAAAAAACTATATGTGGTTTCTTAAGTTTTATTTTCTATTTATTTATTTATTACTGATTGATTTTCTTTTTTCTTGATTTGTTTATTTATTTTTCATCTTATTTTGTGTAGAAAAATAAAAAGTAAGATATTTGAGAACAGTGGAATGTTTTATCAGAGCTTTTATTGTAGAAAATCGGAACCAAAGCAAAAATTATAAATAAAATTATAAATTTTTCTGTTTTTAATAAATGCGTTTTTTGGGTTTTTTTTTTGGAAAACCTGATGCGGCCCAGTCTCACCCAGACCCTAGCTCCAGTGGCCCCCAAGTAAATTGAGTTTGAGACCCACGGTCTAAAGAGTAGGACAGGAGGACATAGCTAGCTTAGCTCTGTGTAATATAAAGTGCTAACATTTTAGCCTCATACTAGCTTAGCCTATTTGCTGAAGAAAAACTAAATAATCAAACGTACAGCTCCCATGCTTGACTGACTAGCTAGCTGGCAGAGCTCTTCATATTTTAAAATGTGTAGTGAAGCCTTGACAACGCTGTACCCCGTCAAAGGGTACGTGTACATTGCTTGTATTTATTATGTATTCATGACTAAAGCATAATAACATGCCAGGAATACCGTGTATCCCAAATACTGGATCTTAAGGGAGTCAATGGTAAAAAGTATGGATATAGAACTTTTAAATAACACACACTATGGTACACAATATTGCAGTAGCAAACCTACCTCACCCCATCCACTACTCATTAGTTCCTCAGTAACTACTCTGAATTGATGTGCCTTAGTAAAAGGTTCCTTATTAGCTTTTCATTAGTTCTTCGGTAACTATTCTAAATGTATGGGCCTTAGTTCCTCAGTAACTACCCATTAGTTCCTTAGTAACTTCTCTAAATGTATGTGCCTTAGTTCCTCAGTAACTACTCCAACTCATTAGTTCAGTAACTAATCTAAATTGATGTGCCTTAGCAACTAGTTTCCCAGTACCTACTCTAAATTTATGTGACTTACTCATTAGTTCCTCTGTAACTACTCTAAATGTATGTGCCTTAGTTCCTCAGTAACTACTCCAACTCATTAGTTCAGTAACTAATCTAAATTGATGCGCCTTAGCAACTAGTTCATCAGTAACTACTCTAAATGTATGTGCCTTACGTTCTCAGTGACATACTCATTAGTTCCTCTGTAACTACTCTAAATGTATGTGCCTTAGTTCCTCAGTAACTACTCCAACTCACTAGTTCAGTAACTAATCTAAATTGATGTGCCTTAGCAACTAGTTTCCCAGTACCTACTCTAAATTTATGTGACTTATGTTCTCAGTGACATACTCATTAGTTCCTCTGTAACTACTCTAAATGTATGTGCCTTAGTTCCTCAGTAACTACTCCACTCATTAGTTCAGTAACTAATCTAAATTGATGCGCCTTAGCAACTAGTTCCTCAGTAACTACTCTACTTAAAAATTCCTCAGTAACTACTCTAAATGTATGTGCCTTAGTAACTAGTTCCTCCTTAGCTTTTCATTTGTTCCTCAGTACTACTATACATTTATGTGCCTTAGTTCTAGACAGCTGGGATAGGCTCCAGCACCCCCACGACTGAGGATAAGTGGCAGAAAATGAATGAATGAACTATGAAATACTACAATATTGGTGTTTGCCTTTTAAGGACGAGAATACATGACCACTTCTGGAAATGTGTTAAACTCAAATATGGCCGTTTGCGGGAAAACAAGCGTCATGTTTGCGCCACAACACGACGCTTGTGACAACAGACACCATCAACATGTTGGTGGATCGAATAACGTCCTCCAAAAGATGCTTCTGCGCTGTGATGTTTGCATCGTGTTTATTTACCTCAGGGCTTCATAGAAAGATGGCGTTCATGTTACAGCCTGAAGACAAAGGGCAGATGTTTGAGAGACAAAGATGGTCCTGAGGCACATGCACCTGTCAGACCACCGCCCCCAACACACACACACACACACACACACACACACACACACACACCCTGAACGCATTGACTCACTGAAGAAAAGTCGCCAACAAAGACACATAATGCAATGTATTCTCAACAGCATATGGAATGTATTATTTAAAACAAAAAGTATGACAAAAAAAACGCTGATTTTATTTAATCTCAATGTACTACATGGCACAGATAAATAGATGATATTTTGAGAACCATCTTTGGAAGATCAATCTCATTAACAGTAATACTTTAATATCATTTTAATATTTTAATATCATTTTTAAATATTTTCAGATACATATTATAATATTTTCTATTATTTATAAATGTTTTTTTAAACATACATTTTGTTTATTATCATGACATTATTATTGTTATTATTGTGTCTTAAAATCACAGTTGATTCTCACAGTATTATTATTTTTTTTAATTTGAATATTACCTCTTTATTGTCATAATAAATAATTACTAAGTTTCCGTAGTAAAATTTAAATAAAAAATAAAAAACTTTGTTATATGATAGTTTGCTTTAATATAATAATCGCAATACTGTATTTTAATTTATAAATAAATAACAATAAATTACTTTCCATTGAATGTTATAATCACTTAATTTTATTTAAAATAATCATATTTTTAAATAATTATTAATTGATTTTTAAAAAAATCTGTATAAAAATGTATATATGTATAAAAAATCTTAATACCATAAATGAAGTGATGGCTGAAACGTTCCAATATAATCACATTGGTCCTGTAATACTACAACTTTATTATGTAGGGCTGCTCCGATTGGTCAGTATCAGACGATTTATGTAAAAAAAAAAATGGCATAATGTGCATATGCTGATAACCACCTGTGGCTAACGCTACCGCAGCCCGCAGCAACCCTTTCATTCAGTGTCGTAACGTCACATTTATGCGCCTAAACCAAAAACTGACACTCACTATGCCCAAGCAGCAGAGAAAGGACAGGGAGACTTGGCAGCATAAGACTGTGAGGACCTCTTATCTATTGGGTACTGCGTATTAAATATGAAACAGACAATCCGTGCTGACAGCCACAAGCACTGGAGCTGGGCCACCAGGAACCTGAACAAAGACTCTCAGGTTTCACGCTCAGCCTAAGCCCCGCCCCCTCTTATTGAGCAGACGTGGACCGCCCACCCCACCCTCCCCGTGCGAGCAGATGGTAAAGTCCAGATAAAGTCGTCACCTCAGGCGAGAGGAGAGCGACAATCTGCTCATGGGATTCATCGTTCAGGCTTCACTTAGGCTCCCGTTGCTTGTGGAACGTTAGCGCTGACTGATCTGGACTACGTTACACTCCATGTTCGTGTGTGTGTGTGTGTGTGTGTGTGTGTGTGTTTGCTCGCAGTTTGTTGTGTTAAAGCTGACACACTTTCATCCGTCTGACCCCCCTGCCCCCCAGCCTCCGTCCCCAATGTCTGACTTTTCTGGCAATTTGCTCCCATTGTGTAGCACTTCCTGTTGGGAGGAACTATGGAAGACTGGGCTGGAATGTCACATTCCTTTCTAAAATTACCACCGTGTGTGTGTGTACCTGTGTGTACCTTTACACACATGTATGTAGGTTTTGGTGCAGAAGTATAAGGACAGAGACACAGAGACTGTTATGACTTTGGCCTTGATTCAATGGAGATTTTCATGATCTCCAAAGTATAGGGAGAACATAACATGGCTGCCCAAGGTTCTCCGACCAAATATACCATTTAGGTTTTATTTAGTATTGGTGATGAAGGTGATTATCTAATACTATACAGCGTAGCGGTGGCTGCCTTCATATCTTCTCCAGATGCTGGTAGAAGAGCAGATGGATCAGAGGTCGCAGCTGTCGGCCATGAGGAAGTGGTGGTTGTCTTTAGACAGCAGATAGAAGACAGGAAGCAAACACATTCACTCTCAATGTGTGCAGCTGCTGTTTGGGGCGGGGGGGGGGGGGGGGGCACTGGTGGTAGTCTGTCAGGTGGCCATGATGGACCTGATGACGTCAACACAACCTCCACTCTGGATCCAGTTTGGTTGAGGGTCTGGGGTAAGGTTGGGTTATTGTTTGGATTAAAGATTGACTGGACTGGAGTTCAGTTAGGGTTAGGGTTGGGGTTTGGGCGTCCATGTTGTGGAGAGGGTACGATAGGGGTTGGATCATGGTTCATCTTTTGGTGAGGCTTGGGATTAGGGTTCTGGTTTTGGTTAATGGTGGGGTTATGGTTGTGTTTAGGGTAGGTTTCATAATGGGGTTATTGTTGTGTTTAGGGTAGGTTTTAATCATGGGGTTATTGTTGTGTTTAGGGTAGGTTTCATAACGGGGTTATTGTTGTGTTTAGGGTAGGTTTCAATCATGGGGTTATGGTTGTGTTTAGGGTAGGTTTCATAATGGGGTTATGGTTGTGTTTAGGGTAGGTTTTAATCATGGGGTTATTGTTGTGTTTAGGGTAGGTTTCATAATGAGGTTATTGTTGTGTTTAGGGTAGGTTTCATAATGGGGTTATTGTTGTGTTTAGGGTAGGTTTTAATCATGGGGTTATGGTTGTGTTTAGGGTAGGTTTTAATCATCGGGTTATGGTTGTGTTTAGGGTAGGTTTCATAATGGGGTTATTGTTGTGTTTAGGGTAGGTTTCATAATGGGGTTATGGTTGTGTTTAGGGTAGGTTTCATAATGGGGTTATTGTTGTGTTTAGGGTAGGTTTCATAATGGGGTTATGGTTGTGTTTAGGGTAGGTTTCATAATGGGGTTATGGTTGTGTTTAGGGTAGGTTTTAATCAGGGGGTTATTGTTGTGTTTAGGGTAGGTTTCATAACGGGGTTATTGTTGTGTTTAGGGTAGGTTTTAATCATGGGGTTGTGGTTGTGTTTAGGGTATGTTTTAATCATGGGGTCGTGGTTGTGTTTCATCCTGAGCCTAAACACATTTTTCCTTAACTGGGAGAAAGCGCCCGGTGTTGATTTGCGGCCTTCACAGCTGACAGCCATGTTTTCTTTCTCTCTCTGTGATCCCAAACGACAGACGACAGGTTTACGAGCAGTGTAATGAAAGTCTTAAAAACACAGCAGTGGACTTGTTAGCTTAGCAAAATGCTAGGCTAATCAGCGCGCAGTGATAACATCTAGATGGTGACAGTTTGACTCCAGCGTGAACTGGCGGCAGGTGGAGTCCCTTTGGGATCATTCAGGCATTATCTTGATGACCCCGCCGTGGTCGCCATGATGACTGGCAGCAGCTGCCATCAGCTAATGAGCCGTGAAACGTCCTGGGAATGACGTGTGCTCACATGCACTAGCCATGACGCACTTCAAATGCTTTATTCTCCTTGTTTTTCCTCATTTTAAACAAAATTGGATATTAAGAAAAACAACTAAAAGAACATGAAGAGGTTTTAATGTTCGATTTGAAAGAAAAGACGGTGTAGAGTCGCCCTCATGATTAGAAACGTTCTAATTTGTCCTGCTTAGATTGTAAAGACAGAAGTGTAGCTCGTTACCACCCCCTGTGGAGCAAAGTGGTACTACAAGGATGTTCAAGTCACACTAGCAACTTGATGATAAATTTAAAAAATATATTAATGTTAACATAAAAATGTTTTCTAATCTTCATATATACACACAGACGGACAGAGGGTTTTTGTGCCATAATTTAATCAATTATAAAAAAGAAAAGCAAAGCTTAGCTTTAATGGAGGTATTCATTTTACATGATTGCGGTTGTACTGCCTCATACCGTCAACTGTTAATAAATATTCTGGTTCTGGGGGGGGTCACAATGCACATCCACAATGAGGCGTACCCTTCCCATCCGAAACACAATGTGGGACAGGCACACACTGCCATCAGGAACGAGCGACAAAGAATGAACTCTGATGCAACAATTCTGGGAAATTCTGGGTCTTTAAAAGACAGGAAGTGGAGCGCTTACTCGGGAAGACTTTATGACGCCCGGCGAGATGGACGATGACAAGAATCATACATCCACACAATTCACCTTCAAAATGGAGCAAAGCGTTTGCAGCACTTTGAGCGCCGTGTTAGGATGTTTCCATTTTATTGCAAATGTGACCGAGTCTGGCTGGGGTGACTTTAACGTGTTGGGTTATAAGAAGTTCACCTTCGTTCTCGGTCCTGAGGAGATGCGACAGCGAGGCGCTCGGAGACGGTCCTGGCGTTGTTCTCCGTCATACTGAGGATGTGAGAGTCCAGTTTCTGCATCAGCTCCTTGGAGAGAAGACTTTCCTCCTCCAAGAACCGAGAGACCATGGCGTCCGTGGAAGATGGCGGCAAAGGCTGCCAGTCAACAAAAACACCAAACTCAGGTTTACCAGAATATGCCTCAAATTATTGACTATTTATTATATTTTTAACACTTTGTAGAAAGGCTGAATGTTTATTATTTGACATATATAGTTTTAATTGTATTTTTTATCTCATAGTTCTTCAGTGAGCCACCACAACTCATCCATTATTTAGCTTCTTAGTGTCCTTTGTCGCCAGTTAACAAGTGATTGTTAGTACAGTCATTTTTATGGCAAATGTTGACCTGAAACCTTTTGTGAATGAGTCATATACACACACAATGTCAAAAAGCCAACCAATTACAGAAAAAAATGTTTTTTTGAAGGTCACGCTCGGCAGGAGGGCTTGTAGGGGGAGGAGGCGGGTCTAGCGTACATTTGCATCTCAACACGAGCGTGCCAGCATCTGAAGCTGGCGGAATGTAACAATATGCGTACATGTTGAAGAGGAAGTGGGAGGGGTCTCACCATCGGAGGGGGCGTTAATCCCTCCCTGGAGCTCAGCGTGTCCTCTGAGCTGGAGCTCCACCCCTCCGGAGCCAGCTCGGTTGGACTCTGTGCCGAGTCTCCCCCGGAGATTCTTGTGTTGCCAGCCGTGGCGGAAGCCGCCGCCCCGTGAGAGCCGCTCGGCGTAGCTTGAATACGGGACTGGCCCGATGTCTTCAGCTGCGTGAAGAGCCTCTGGATCTCGCCCTCGTAGGAAGTCTTCCCCTTGCCGTTAGCGCCGTGACTAAAACAAGTCCGTGTATCAGCTAGGTGTTACGTGGCCACGTGTGCGTTTGTGTTTCGTACTTTTCCCTAGCTGGCTGCGACTGGTCGGCAGGGGTGGGTGCGGTGGTCCTGCCCTTGGAGAGCTCCAGTTGGCGGCGTGTCTCAGCGAGCTCACGCCTCAGCTGCAGGTTGTCCTGCTCCAGGTGTCGCAGCGACGACATGTAGCTCTTCTCCAGGGAGGCCAGCGACGCCGCCTCGGCCTGCAGGAGAGGATGAGACCAGTGATGTAAGACGACAGCAGACCTCCACCCGGACTTCATGCTTGGTGGAGGCATATACATAGACAGTGTAGAGCAGGGGTCTCAAACTAGCGTCTCACGGGCCGCATTTGGCCCGCGGAACGCTAGTTTGAGGCCCCCACCTTGATACCAAAGTTTAATGTTGAAATGACAGCTTAAAGCTGTGTGCACACCGGACACAATTAACATGATTTTGCCCCGCCCATACTGTTACCCTACCCTGTTTTGCTTTGGATTAGCAATGAAGCTAAAGGCTTATGACGCTGGGTACAAATAAATGCAGGAAATGATTTGGAATAAAACGGAAAATACACGTCAAGATAAAGCATCTCATCAAACATGTTGTTAAAGTTACGACGCTGCTCCCAGATGGAACCGAGTATGATGCTAACTTGCTAATTGGGTCAAATTATTACGTTTCATTAATGTTCATGTTAAAGGTTAAATAACTGTTAATACTGTACATTTGAATCGGAAAAAAATCATTTCTCTACTGCTGTTTTATTATTATTGTACTTATTTATTACTGATTGATTTATTGTCTTTATTCTTAATTTGTTTATTTATTTTTTTATCTTATTTTGTGTATAGAAAAATAAAAATTAAGATATTTGAGAACAATGGAATGTTTTATTAGATATTTTGGTGTGGAAAACCGGAACCAAAGTACTGAAAAAGTGTAGGGTATAGTTTTTTTGAAAAACTGATGCGGCCCGGCCTCACCCAGAACCTAGCTCCGGTGGCCCCCAGGTAAATTGAGTTTGAGACCCCTGGTGTAGAGCAAGTATGCTAACTGAAGTCCTTTTACTTTGACGTGTGAGAGCTCATCAACCAGGCTCTTCTTCTGGGCCTCCAAGGAGGACAACTGCTTCTGGTAGAGGAGGCGCTGCTGCTCCCACTGCACGCAGCTGCGACTGTACTCCTGTGGAGAGGAAGTGCAGCACATGACCAGCAGGTGGCAGCAGAGGGCAAGTGGGCAAGATTCACGTACCTCAAGCTTCTCATTCAGCATCCTCACTTCTGACTTGTCAACCTCTTTGGACTCTTCGCCGCCCAGCTTCTTGAGATGTCTGCGCTGGAGCTTCAAGTAGCTCCTCTTTAACATGTCCAGCTGCACAACAGAAACATTTTAGCCCTTTTGTCGACTCAATCATACTGTGTGCAAGCCACGCTACAAATGGGTGCATACAATAACTGGAACGAGGTTTGTGATGGCCACAGTTTGAGTCTACAACAGATCAGTTCTCATTTCATGACTCCCTGTGTTGGCCAATACAAAAAAAAAATACATAGATGCACAAAGATATCACACAGTTTTGGACCAGTTAAAGTGAAATTTGATTGGCCACAGAAAAAGTAATTTGTGTTAAATGAACTATGTCAAATTACCATAGATTGCTGTGTTCAAGCTGCTACTTTCTTCTTGAACTACAGCGGTGCGGCTAATTTATGCCTTTTCTTATCTTGTGACATTGCCTTTACTTCAGAACTCCTACTCATTGTTTGAATACAGTTCTATTCGCGAGTCAGTGAGGAAAACGGCAGCGATTTTTACAAAGAACACTAAACCCATCACACAGCAACCTAACACCCAAAATGATGTATGGTGAAATATACAAACATGTACCAACACAAGTAAAATTAAATTAAGTTTACAATTAAGCAACGCATTCATTGGGGTGCTGCAATGACATCAGCCTCCCTTTGGGCTCCTCTCAGCATTGCAGCGCCATCCATTTGCTATGTTGTTTGTCCTCCAATGAAATGCTTTGCTCAAAAGAAATGCAGTATGGGTAACTGTTTTTTTGTGTTAAGTTGCCGTGTGATGAGTAAATGTTGTTCTTAAGAGGACATTGTAAGTCAGATTATTATATTAAGTAATGAATTTCCAGCGGGTTGACAAGTCTCTGCGTGACTTTTTTATAGCTCACGATTGGTTCCTGTCAATTGAAGAGCTGCCTGGTCCTCACAGACAGAAAAAAAATCATAAAGCTACCAAAAAATGTGCATTATTACTAGAATGAAAAGTAAAGTTGTAAAATCAAGAGGAAATTTTGCAATAGTACAACACAAAAAGTCATTAAATTGATAAGAATGTAAAAAACTATGTAGACTAGAGTTGTTATGTTATCAGAATAAAGTTGTAAAGTTACTGACAGGAAGTTGTAGTACAGTATTACCAGAAAGCATGATTAAAGTTGTAAGAATAAAGCTGTAAATTTAGAGAACATGTCGTAGTAGTACAATAAAAAAGGTCATGAAAGATATGAGAACATAAAGCTATGGGGACAAAAGTCACAATATTCCAAGAACAAAATTCTAAAGTCACTCAAAGAAAGAAATAGAGGGAATAGCGGGAATGCTAGTGTTACGGAATGTCCGCGTAATTCAATAGTACAACTGCTCACCTCCTCGCTGACGTTTTGAAGTTGCTTCTCATACTTGGTTGCCAACGCTTGTCGGCCAGTCTGAACATCTTCCAGTTGCTGACGCAGCACCCCGATCTGTCACGTGAACACACCATGAGGCTCATTTTTATATTTATTAATTAAGAAGCCAGCCTGGCCAATATGAGTTTGAATTCTTCTGAAATATTGATTTTAACCTCATTTGACATGTGTGGATTGAATTTTAAAGTCTGATCTGAATCCATTGTAAACACTTATTCCACAAGGTGGCGCCATATCATTCTGCTATGACGTCACTATTATGCCTGTGTATGTGTGTAAACAATTATAAACACAACCCAAGAGTCTAGTTCAGTTGTGTTTCCGGGTGTTTTCCCACCTCCAGGTCTTTGCGTTCAAGGAGGACCCTGGAAGCAGACATCTCCTCCTGCCCACTCTTCAGCTGTAGTTGCATCTCCTGCATCTGGGCCTCCCAGTCGCTCTTCTGGTGGTCAATCATGATGTCGATCTGCCTCATCAGCTCCTGGAGCTCTGGCTCGCAGTCCGACAACACCGAGCTGTTTTGGACGGAAAGAAAAAGTGAAGTCACCACATCTATCGCACAACATTAGCGGACTGATACAAGTTAGTCATGAAGTAGTGTAAGTCGTCGCTAACCTCAGGTCAGGACCGTGCGCGTCCATTTTTAACAATTGCAGTGAAAGGCGAGTCAGTTAGCGGCAAGCTAACCTCTGTGGCGCCATCATACCTTCAAAGCTAAACAAAGTGACGTCACATATTTAGGGGTGACCGGAGAGGCTAATTTAACTGCGAGCTAACTCGTCAACCATCGCCTGCTTTGAAAATGTACAGTTGTCAAAGTAGGATTTTTGGAAAGAAACTTTAAAAACAGTGAAGTATATCAACGTTTGTCATTGTGACGCAATGTCTCCGCCCCCTACGCAAAACGTAATCACGTCGTACGTAAAGGAGGGCGCCGGTGACCGGGGGTAAAACGCTCAGCTAATAGGCTAAGATAGGTTACGCTAAAACGTATAGCAGCTGCTTTTAGCGTTAAATAGTACACACTGTAGCATATCAAACGCGAGACAATAGTACACCTAAAGGTGGCGGCTGTAACTCATCATTTATCATATGTATATATGTATATATATATATATTGTGTTGTCACTTTAACACGTGGCTCGTTGGTCTAGGGGTATGATTCTCGCTTCGGGTGCGAGAGGTCCCGGGTTCAAATCCCGGACGAGCCCAAATTTGAATTTTATTCCTTCCCCGAAGACCTTATTTACTGAAGGCAGCACCTTAAATTCAGTTAAACTGGATTTTGAACCTCTATTATGTGGCTTTTGTCCCCTCCCCCGAAAGTCTGCTTGCTTAAGGCAGGGCCCTAATTTCGGTTAAACCTGATTTCCAACCGTATTTCAGGTTCCAGTTGGGTCCCATGACTACGATGTCGGTAGAGCGAACATGTCGCTGCAGGCATACATCAGCAGACATCTATTTAACGGTGTCTTTTCCTTTCGCAGTGGCTCGTTGGTCTAGGGGTATGATTCTCGCTTTGGGTGCGAGAGGTCCCGGGTTCAAATCCCGGACGAGCCCAGCTTTTCTTAGTAGTAATTACTACACCATACTATTACTTTATACTATATATGTATTACTCACATTCAGAGCCCCCCCCCCCCCCCCCCCCCCCCCCCCCAAAAAAAAAGAAAAGAAAAGAAGAAACACCCTACATTACTTGCATCATCATAACACAATGTCTGGCTCCAGTTTTTCCACCTGCTCTCCCCCTCGAATCCTAACAAAGGACATTTTCACTGCTTCCACAGCTGTTATCCACAGTGGAGGGGGAGTTGCAATATGTCCCTCCCCTCGCAATACAGGCACAACCTCTAATGAAGACACCGGAGCAGCTCCATTCATTCACTGGAGCTAGACCTGCTTAATTTTTGTTCTTGTGAAGTCTGCTGTAAGTACATACTTTTGGTATCATTTGTGTTAAAACCTTCAGTCTACGTATTTAATGCCTCCTATTTTATTTGATTCCCCGAGAAATAATGTACATAGAAATATTATCTGTTCCAGTGTCAAACTGTTTGCTTTAATGGTGATACTGTTGACTGAGGTGGAAGGAAGAAAGACCTTTTTAACCATACCATCATGTCGCAGTGGCCAAAGTGTAAAAATAAGTGAACCATCCAGTAATATGGAGTCACTGTTAATTCCCATGGTAAATGGGCTGGGGGTGTCTGGGAGGCAAGTGTCCACACAGCTGATTTTGTGGAGTTCCATTTCCTGTTCTATGGTTATGACATGTCTGACCCTAGTCATAGTACCAAAATCGCAGTAAAAAAAAGCTAAAAAAGCGAACGTGGGGGTGACGTTTTTCAGTTTTTGCATGGCTTTTTCCCCCAGAGGTGGGAGTGTTTTTCTGGCCGCCGCCATGGTTCTGTGCACTGAGGGCGACTGCAGCGTTTGCCTGCTGGCCTTCTCGCGGGCGGAGCGGATCCCGCGGATGCTCCACTGCAGACACACTTTCTGCCAGCCCTGCCTGGAGACCCTCCAGACGCGTGCCAGGAGCGGCCTGCTCACTGTAGGATGCCCCCTGTGTCGCCGCGTCACCTGCATCCGGCCGGGCCTCAGCCTGCAGGAGGCGCTGTGGGTCAACAGCGGCCTATGGGAGCAGATACCTGAGGAGGAGGAGGACGCACTGAAAGATGAAGCCAAAAACCACACGATGGAAGACTCGTTCCAAGGAAAATGCCAAGCAGAATGGTATCTACCTTTTTTGTTTTCAGAGCTCAAAAGATAGCATGAATACAGCATGGGATTAAACATCACAGCAGATCATAGCAATCTATAAATGCCATTCCACATTTTTTTTGATTTTGGCTTTGCCATACTGCTACATGTCTACCTCGCATTATGTCAAAGATATTCTACATGACCGCTTTTAAGGATCTAATTCTTTACGCCAGTCAAAGATCCTCTACACGAGACGCAGTGGCTATATTTAAGGACCTACAGCAAAAACGCTAGTTAAAGATCCTTTATATATAGTTTTTGTTGTGCTGCAAAAATGTAAGTCCACGATTTTCTAAATAATGTAAGCTACAGCAAAAACACAATTTAAAGATCCTGTATTTAACAAGAGTGCTCTGCTGTTTTTAAAGACGTGTAACAAAAATGCTAGTCAAAGATCCTCTCTAGCTCAGGAGCAAACAAACAAATCAACACGCTCATCAAAGATCCTGACAGCAGTACTATTTTTAATGATGCGCTAAAAAAAACAACACATCAAAGATCTTCTATATTTCATCTTTTCATATGGATTTACGGCAAAATTCAAATATCCTCCACGTAAGAGTGCTCTGCTGTTTTTAAAGATGTGCAACAAAAATGCTAGTCAAAGATCTTCTATTCGGAAGCCTTGTGCTACTGACAAGGATCGACAGCAAAAAAAAAAAAAAGGCGACTGCAGTCAAAGATCCTCTATCCTGAAAGAAACAAACACACAAAGAGCCACTATTTGACAGGAACATTCTGTATGAAGGACTTAAAAGTTGCTTTTGACTAAGGATGTTGATCTTAGGCCATGCCCACCTTTGTTGGCAGTGTGTTGTAACTTTGCTGAGCTTCCTTCAAACCCATTTGGGTTTGGAATCATAATGACTACTAATGAGCATGTCTCTTGTGATGAAAATACAAGCAACCACATGGATTCGGACCACAGCATTTCCCGCTGGAAGCGTCTAAAGCTTAGCATCTTCTTCTGGAGGAAGCTGAAGCTGACCAGGCGCTCTCCAGAGCAGATGGCAGACAGCAGCAACGTGTAAGTCCTGACCCCTCTCCTCAGCAACTATGCACCTATGTTATATTTACGTGTTTTTCCTTGAAGGGAAATGAAGTCCTGGCGCAGACTTCCCAGTGAAGATGATGAAAAACGATCCGGTTTGGAAGGTGGACGCTGTTAGGACAGAGAAGAAGACAAGTCCCCCCTTACCCCCGTGTGCCGCTTTTTTTATTTATTCTAGGCTTAGTTCTCCCAGCTGCTGCTGTGGATTTGCTTCAGAGAGCAGATGGTCTCCTGGGACGTTCACTCCTCAACACTAAAAAATACTTTATATTTATGACAACTGCAGTAGTGTGTACTTGAGTTGTGTACGTTAGAGGACAACAATGCCGGTGGGCTTCTTCATCACACCACGCCAATGTTACTTTTGAGGTGACAAAAGAGTCGCTGGAGCGTGAAAGAGGATTGTGGGGAGCATTCATGGAGCATCTGGCAAAGATTCCATGTTGGAGGACATGTGACCATAATGGAGCGTCATCATCGGGGTTAAAATAATTTTGGGTGCGGCGTAGGAAAATCAATACATGAAATGAAGGTTTCACTTTCATGTATTCTATGAAACTGTTTTCCAACCGGGATGGACCAAGATGATCCAGTAGGGGGGCCAGCTGGATCAAGGGGAGGAGCAAGAGCAGCAGTTAACTGAATTCAGCGCATCATAAATAAAAAATTACCTGATATTTTTTCTGGCTTTGTATAGTCACATGTGCATGCATGCTTGTTTTCCTCCTCTCTTTCTACCAAACAGGCTGGATGACAAGAGATTTCACTCTACGGATCTCACCAGCTGGGCGTGTTGGTTCTACAGCAGAAGCAACAGTGTCACACTGAGGAGAGACACACTAGAGAGTGCTAGTAATGTGTGTCCATGTTATATTTTCCCCATGCCAATTGTGTTATAGAACACCATTTAATGTCAATTTCAGACCATTAGCGCATCATCATCTTGTGACAAAGTGAAATAAATAACTTAAAAGGGGATCTATTATGCCTTTTCAAACTTTTCTGGCCTATAAATGTAGTTAGAATATTATTCATTCATTCATTTTCTACCGCTTATCCTCACGAGGGTCGCGGGGGGTGCTGGAGCCTATCCCAGCTGTCTTCGGGCGAGAGGCGGGGTACACCCTGCACTGGTCGCCAGCAAATCACAGGGCACATATAGACAAACAACCATTCACACTCACATTCATACCTATGGACAATTTGGAGTCGCCAATTAACCTAGCATGTTTTTGGAATGTGGGAGGAAACCGGAGTACCCGGAGAAAACCCACGCATGCACGGGGAGAACATGCAAACTCCACACAGAGATGGCCGAGTGTGGGATTGAACCCTTGTCTCCTAGCTGTGAGGTCTGCGCGCTAACCACACGACCACCGAGCAGCCCCAGTTAGAAGTTTCAGATAATGAGGTTTGCGTATTTGGAAGTGAGCCCAGAAAGTTTGGGATGTCTCAAAACGCTCGGTTTCAGGGGGTGTTGCAAAACGGTTCCTTTGTGATGTCACAGATTTACCATGCAGCAGAATGTGATCATGTGATCATGACAGGAGGAGGAGGAGCTCCGCCTGCAGGAAGACCATCACCTCATGGTTGGATAGATTTCAGACAGATAGAACCTTTGGCTTAACCAATATCTCCAACACCTGAACATAGGTTTGGACCAACACCTGGACCCAGGGGTTGAAGAACCAGACCGAGTTATGAGTCAACGCGGGGATCCCCAAGGTCCACTACTTCTACACTCCAAGCTCCAGATCATGCTGTTAATGTTGCTGTGGTCAGTAAGACATGTTTATTCAGGGTTTGGGGGAGGGGGGAGACATGCACTGTACAATCATGGCCCCGCCCTCAATGAACATTACTAATGAAATCAAACGGTGCTGCGACACGACAGCAAGATATACATTCTTGTTGTAAAACAATAAATACATGCACATGATGGACGTTTGCTCAAAGTGTGCTGATTTACTTAGAAAGTCTTTTCCACGTGACGTCACACACAATATGGTACATTTACTGTCAATTCCCTCCACATACAGTAGAGCCTCTAAGACTGAACACAGTTTCATATCACAAACAACGGCGCAGGAAATCATCTGTTCCTGGGTCAAGCTGTGGCCATGAGAAAAGCTTTCGGCATTTTTTTTTAAAGGTGTAAAAATAAGTTATCCTCTGTCAATATAAAAAACTAAGAGCCTTAACTTAAGAACGACACCATTCTTAACTGTCACACAAGCGTAAAAAGAAGTCAAGCAGTAAAAAAACTGTAAAAAGTTGAAGCAGGGGTCTCTAAACTGCAGCCCAGGGCCAATTGCATCTTTCATCTGCTTTTTTTTTTTTTTAAATTGACCTGGCCGCATTCTAAAAATATAATTTAACACGAGCAAAATCATTTTACATGAATAAAGTCAAGATAATGACAGAAAAATGTTGGAATTTAACAAACAAAATAAAATCATGAATGATGTAATATTATGAGGAAAAATAACATCATTTTAGAAGCAGAACATTTAAAATATTTTAAAAATAATATTATGAGGAACCTTTCAGAAAATTAGATAAAGTCATAATATTAGGGAAATAAAGTTAAAATATTACAAAAAGTTAAAATAGTTGAAAAAGAGCAGAAATAGAAAAAACAGCTGTGATTTTACGAGAATAAAGTCATAGAGGTAAAAAAGTTGTATTTTGATGAGAGAAAAAAAATCACAATTTTATGAGAAAAATCTTCTAATATTGTTGGAGAAAATCAAGTCATTTGAGTAGCATAGAGTTGAAATATTAAAGCTTTTAAAAATATTTAAATATTATGAGAAAACTTTTTGGGAAAATTAGGTTGGGGAAAAACGTACGAGAATAAAGTCTAAATATTATGGGAATCAAGTCTGACATATTCCAAGTTGGAAATGTACTAATACTGTTTAAGAATAAATTAAAAAAAACAGCAAAAATGAAGTTGTGCAGTACTACAATACAATACAATAATGAGTTATAATAGGCTTTTTCACCTACAATGACAAAATCTGAGATGCAAAAGTTTATTCTTGCAATACTGTGTATATAACGTGTTAGCATATGATTTACAAAAGTTGCACCCTTTCCTTGTTCACTATGTCGCCCTGGGTGTAAAGTTTGGACACCCCTGGGTTAAAGCAATAAACTAGCCAGCTAGTCAGACCTGGATGTAAACAAGTGACAGTGTTGGAACATGCGGTAGACGGAAGATTCGTCCTTGAACGGCACGGTACGCTCACATGACGTCATGCGTCACATCCCCCCCAAAACTTGCGAACTGTACTGTTCCACTTTAGAGGCTCCACTATAAATAAAGGTTTACTGCGCAGATCGGGAGTGGAATGGTGGACAGTGTGCCAAGTGATACTCGTCTCATGCAGTGTTAAAGGTCCAAGTTTGTCCTCTGCTCCCATATTTACAGTAGTGTGTAGTAAGTAGCACACTGGCATGGTGTGTGTGTGTGTGTGTGTGTGTGTGTGTGATGTTACCTGACACAGACAGAAGCATGCATGGATACTTGGTCTAAAAGGCTCAGTGGTGGACCGCCCCCCCCCAGGATGCTAACACTGGAAGGCGTAATCATCCTTGATGTCAAATATCACTTCAAAACAACATGAGTGGATATAAAATTAAAATACAAAAACAAAGCGGGGGTGGGTGGGTGTTCCTTACAGTAACCTTCGTGGTGTTTGGACACTTTTTGGCAGCTTCAGCATCAACACTGACCAGCAGTCAGGACCATTGGGAGGCCTTCAAAGCAAAAGGAAGCAACGTAAGAAGCGTCGGGGGGTTGGGGTGGAAAAAGGGGACGCCACGACTGCTGTTCGTGGCGATTAACACGAGCAGCCCGCCTCAGTCGTCTGCGCCTCCTGCGGTTTGTCCAACTTGATGTCAATCACTGGAAGAGGCAATTAAGGAAGTGTGAGCATGACGTTGGAGGTTAGGTATTAAGAATGTAAGAGGAAGCATAGCAGTCAACACACAGCAGTCAGCCGTTTATACACTGTTGTAGCCCTTTGCTACCACAGGAGGGTGCTGTTTTACACAAAGGCTGTTATGTATTTTATGTTTTATAGACTAGATATTTCTTAATGTTGGCATTAATAAAATAACATTTACTGTATATAGTGCTGAACCATAAGTAAAAAAAAACATTCCTGTAGATGAGCTGGTAGCAGGGTGTGAAAAGGTGCATGTTTAAGTCATTTGGTAGCCAAGACCAACCTTTCTGTTTGTAAGCAGACAAGGAACCATCAAAAGTACCATCCAAGTCCAAGACATGACATCACATCAGACGTCAAATGAAAAAAAGAGCAGCCATCTTAAGTTATCTTAAGTTGGGGGCTTTGACAAAGTGAATTTACAACACCTATGTGAAAGGATACTTCCTTCTTTGCTCGTCTCCTGCATGCTTTCCATCCCGGGGAGAGCAGCAGCCACACGGCGAAACAACTGCAAAAGGAAAGAGGAAGCATACATACATCCTGCTCATTTTTGTTACAGCCGTCCTTCATGCCATGTTGCTCAATGACTAGAAGTCTCTCACCCATCAAAAAAAAAGCAGGCTTTGCTACACATCTTAAAATGCCAGCTATCCCATCTGTCAACTGTCTAAATTCCAGCATGAAGGCTGTGGCCTGGGAGGATGTTTGTGGATGTTTGTTTTTATTGTAAAATAACAACAATTGCAAAAAAAAGTAAAAATATAAAAAGAAAAAAGTTGTAACCTAACAAGAACATGTCGTAATTTTACGAGAATAACATTGTAATGTAATGAGAAAATTAAACAAGGACATTATTTAAAGTCATAATATTCTGAAAAAAAAATACATTTGTAATTTTAGAAACATTTTGTTGCAAAATAGTTAAAATGTTATCAGAATTAAGAGGAAATAAGAAAGAGATAAGAAAGAAAAAAACAGTTAAGTTAAAAGTTTACCAAAAGAAAAAAACAGCTGTAATTTTTAGAGAATAAAATCAAAATATTAAGAGAAAAAATGTTGCAATTTTACAAGAATAAACTTGTAATACTATGAGGAAAAATAAGGTCATTTTAGTAGCAAAGATGTGATTTTTTTTATTGGAATATTATGAGAAAATTTTTTAAACTAGTTTGGGGAAAACTTCATATTATTATGGGAATAAAGTCATAATATTGTGAGCAGATCGTTTACAAAGATTATTGAAGAAGTTGAAGTACTTTGCAAACAGACTTCACTTTTCATTTGAAACCCCTGCAATGCAGTATTGTACCACAACTGATATCTTCAGTTGGTAAAAAAATATATACTGGTTATATTAGTAAAAGATATTGTTAAAAATACTGTAATGTGTGACAGCTTTCTCACCTGTTTGACATTGTAACCAGTCTTGGCGCTGGTCTCTATGAACATGACGCTCAGCTCTTTGGCCCTCTGCTCGCCTTCCTCGATGCCGATTTGCCTGTCAGGGGACCGAAGAGCATCATTATCTTCATCTTCAACCACCTACACAGCTAACAAGCGTGCATGACGACAGTGGGACATCACTACTGTGTAGAATTGTGTTGTTCAAAGTGACGCTCTTGGCCTGAACACGGGACGTGAAGTCCATCTTGGCACACAACCACGCTAGGTACAAAAAGGAAGGATATTTACGTAATCAGGTGCTATTTCCAGACGCACGGGCTGAGGTTTGCTCATCATCATCATCATTGCATAACGGACACACACTGTCCGTGCCGCACGTGGTGATGTGGGACAAAAAGGTAAATTCATCACAACGTGCTGTGGTGAAATAAGAGCTTCAATCCACATCACTCCCTCCCACACAGCAATATATTTCTCACTTTTCCACAGGAAGGGAGTGGAAACGATAAAGCTGATCCAACGTAATAACACCATTGATGTAATGGAGTATAGATCAGGGGTACCACCAAGGGCCGCATACTGACTCATCAAAGACTGTGAGGACCACTTTGATATTTGAGAGTATTTCAAGAAAAAATGATGTTTTGTGCTACAGTGTTTCTCAACTTGTGCTTTGCAGAACCAGTCTGGATAGGCAGCTGACATCGAGTTAAAAATGACAATAATGCTTTATACTTTTTCCACTTTTCTGACCTATAAATGTAGTTAGAATGTTGTATTATTCTTGCGTTAAACGAAGTTTCAGATAATGAGGTTTGTGCATTTGGAAGTGAGCCCTGAAAGAAGTTTAGGATGGCTCAAAACGCTCCGTTTCAGACGGCGTTCTAACACTGGTGATTTGTGATGTCACAGAGTGCCAGGCTTCCTCGTAAGGGTGTGCGCTGTACACCACTCCCCCAAGCTCTGCTTCTCTGTTTACGGTGTTAGTAATGTCTCCAAGGTGTTTTTTTCGAGTGTAAGGGAAAGCTACATTTGTTTACAATTCCTAATGAGGAAAACATCAGGCACAAGTGGTTGGAGTTCCTGATTCCCTTCCAGTAAATGAAATGCATTTTAATCTGACACTGGACTTAATTTTATGTAAGTCATGGAGTAAAAGCGCTTGTCTGTGTAGCATTATAGCGTGTGCATAGCGTGAAACTTTGAACTGTCCAGTGTCTATGTTGTAGGCGGACATTTTAAAAACATAAATTGGTGTTTATTATCAACTCCTATACTGATTATATTCCTATAGACCTGGCTTCGCAGATAGTGGGACAACAGTGGAAGCCCTTCTGAGCACTAGAGAGTGTGACCAACCACAGCGGAGTGGCCGTGTGGGGAGGCGGGCCATGGGATGAATAAATGTTTGCGGGAAACACGAAATCAAGAAATACAGCTGAATAGGTGCAGATTACAGAAGAAAGCTTTCTGGTTATCGTGTGTAGCTGCTCTACAGGAGTCTAGGAGAATAATAGGTCCCCTTTAATATTGTACAAATTTTCCAACATTTTGACATTGGTGTAAAATTACTTCTCTATTTATCAATTTTGTGCTTTTTTAAAAGTTTCCCTGTTAAATTTGTAGAATATGTCAAGGGCTGCTAAATGGCCCCCAAGCCACACTTTGGACACCCCTGCTATACATACAGTGTAGCAGGCAGGAATAGCCATCAACTAAGTATGTAAACATGCAGTTATGATGACAAAATGTGACCTGGAGGGTTTCCTACAAACCTCTTATCTGCCAGGTCCGTCTTATTGCCTACTAGCATGATGATGACATCACTTCCTCTCTCTGTTCTCACGTCATCAATCCACTTGGACGTCTGCTGGAAAGAGTTGACGTCTGTGGAGAGAAGGCGGACAGTAGATGTCATCGTAACTCTGCGTCTTGCACCTGGTCTGCCAGAGAATAAGAAAATGTTGCCAAATTAGCAACTTTGTGGCTACATTTAGCGAACATTCACATCCCTCTTGGCTCTGTATTTCGTATTGAAACATTCAGTGTAAACCATTTTTTGGTTTTTGTAAACTTAATTTTGAAACTCAGCATTTTAATGAATTTGAATTTTGCATTTTTTTATTCAATAAAATTACAGAAAGGTTTGGTAAATAAACCAAACAAATGAACCTTCATGATAGACTTCCATTATTAACACAAACTCCACTTTGAGCACACGATGCACACTAACACATACTTGTGATGTCGTAGACGACCACGGCCACCGTGGAGTCCCGTATGTAGCTGGGGATGAGGCTCCTGAAGCGCTCTTGTCCCGCGGTGTCCCACAGCTGCAACCTCACCTGATGGTTAGAGACAACAGACACACGAGAGAGATGATACTCAGATGAACTAACTCTTTCTTACATGCCACACACACACACAACTGTGTAGTAAACGCAGTGTCTTACCGTTCGGTCTTCCAGGTACATCGTTTTCGACAGGAAGTCAATTCCAATGGTTGCCTTGTTCGTGGAGATAGGAAATCCATGGATGAGTCAACACTGAGAGCAAAAAACAGCTTTTCCACTGGAAAATACATTGTACCTTGAAAAAGGATTACATATTACAGTAAATCCTCCCGTAGCTGGGTGTCTAGTCTACAAAAGCAAATAGTCTAAAATTCAAACAATAGTGACATAACAGCTGTGGCAACATCTTTTTATTAACTCTACAAGATGGTAGTGGCAGCATCCATCCATCCATCTTCTATGCCGCTTATCCTCACTAGGATACTACATCTATTTTTAAAAAGTCATATTTGTATGTGTGGACTGAATTCTAAAATTGGTATTATTCTACAGCAGATGGCAGTAAACATTACACGTTTTCTCCTGCTATGATCGCCTCGGGTGACATGTCCCGCTTGAGCCCGAAGAAGCTCAATCCCCATATTTATATTGAACGCGGTGCAGGTACCCTACATTTATGTTGGAATAATTGTACATAAAGTTATCCTATTTTTACTATATTCTTATGACCTATTTTTACTATATTCTTATGACCTATTTTTCTTCTGACCTACAAACATTTCGTATCACCCACATAACAAAGTAAGATTAACTCTGTACATGTGTTTCATATCACTCACATAACAATGTAAGATTAATGCTGTGACGCCTGCACTTGTGGTGTACATCATGATTAAGGGAAAACAGAACATGACAGAACATTCCTTAGCAGATAGTTTTAACACCCTCAGGGGACATAGGCACGGGTCAGGAGTAGATATGACCTCAAAGGGTATGTGTGTGTGTGTGTGTCCGGAGAATCACATGCCAAGGATGAGATATCTACACATATGGATAACATGTTGTGCAAAGAAACTGGTTTTAACTAGAATGATTAAACCCCCCTTCCCTCAGCTATTTGATTGTACAGGGCCTTCCTTCAATAAAAAGGCAAGAGGGCAGGAACTGCTTCAGAGTGAGGTGGCGAATTGTTACTGAACGGTTCCTGATCACTCTCCTTGCAAGTAAAAAGAAACTCATCTCTCTGCGTCTTCTTTTGTACAAGCAGTGTTTTTCTACAAGTGTCGGGGTTTGAACCTGACATTTTAGCTCATGAACGGTCACATTTGTCTCCTGTATACAGGAAGTGTGGTGTGCTTCCATGTTAGGCAGTGCAGCAAAGTGCCTAGTGCCCGCTTGGACATCAGCAGCTCGATCACGCGTTGGTTTCCTTGGCGATGCCAGCCACCGCCACGGACTGAGCGAGGCGGTGGCTGGCAAAAAGACAAGTGCATTACACTCAGTCTGATCATGCTCTCTGCTCTGACAATCGGTGTGTATCTTCACGAAGTGGCACAAAAAGCACAACACTATCCTGGACGGGGTGTGGCAGATTGATGTCTTCCTGCCACAGGAGTGCATGCCAGATGAATCCTAATAAATCTGTGTGTGTGACAGAGGTTAAACTTGCTCATAATCCTGTACATCTGACAGCACAGCAACTGCTAAATCAACTTCATATAAAAGGTGACGTTGTTGACTTGACAGCTGTATCATCATAGAAGGGTTTTCAGGTTCTTTTTGGCCCAGTTCTTAAAAATAGAACGGCACATAGGCGACTACACATGAACACATTAGACTGGAGTCAATTATTAATAATCTTTTGAAAGATTAACAAGCACACGTCGTCGGGGAGGCTGGCTTGGGGCCCATTCTGCTCGATGGATTTCATGATATTTAACCAACATAAGCATAGTATAAACATTCCGGGACTCTTTGAAATTAAGTTGCTCAATATTACCTTTAAGGACACATGTGTGAGGTCATGTAATTTGTGTATTTCTCAGGAAAAAAATATATAAGCCATACAAAATTAGTTCAATCAGTCAATCTAAAGGCAGTGTTTCCCAGACACTCATTTATTTACATTTGGTGCTACCTGTTCGCCATAATCGCTCAGAAACACAAATTCTCCTCAGTAAATCACCACCTCATTGCGGTGGAGGGGTTTGAGTGATCCGGGGCTATATGTCCCCGGTAGGGTCTCCCAATGCAAACAGGTGACTAGGATCTAAGAGTGATTCAGAAGACCCTATGAATAAAAACCAGAGGAGGGACCGCCTGGATGTGGGACACTAGGGTATCAGTGATGGGGTCGACCCCCATGGGAGCCGGCCGAGCCCAGCCTCGAGAAGCGCCCCGGGATCTCCTCCCTGTAGACTCACCACCTGCGGAGGCAATCATAAGGGTCCGGTGCAATGTGCTTCGGACGGTGGTTGAGGGCGGGCGCCTGGGCGATCTGCTTCTTGACACAAGGAGCCCGAGCTTGTGCGAGAGGTTGAGACATTCCGACTAGACGTAGTCAGACTCACTTTGACCCACAGTTTGGATTCTGGAATCAAACTCCTCATGAGGTGCCGGACCTTGCTCTACTCTGGAGTTGCTGTAGGGGAGAGGCTGCAAACTAGTGTGGGTGTATTAATAGTCCCTTTGGCTCAGTGCTTCTGTGTTGGAGTCATCCCCGGTGAACGAGAGTGTCACTTGGGGAAAGGGTCCTGATTGTCGTTTAGTTGTTGGACTTCTGTGTGAACCACAATTTGTCCATAACAAACATTATGTTATAACATAAGGATGTCCACAAGTGCACTTGGCACCAGGACCCCTTAGGACACAGGTCTATGATCGACTATCATCAGACCACATTGTGCGGACATATGTGTGAAGAGAGGGCCTGAGCTGTCAACTGATCACCACCTGATGTGAGATAGCGAGCAAGGATGCCGGACAGACCTGGGAGACCCAAAATGTCTATGGGTGGGGGGGTTGAGTTTTCAACTCTCACCTCCGGCATGGCTTTACCAGCATCCCAAGGGAGGACGAGAATATTGAGTCGGAATGGGCCGTATTCTGTGCTTGCATTGCTGAGGTGATCGAAGCTGTGGCCCCATGGTGGTCAGTTCCAGTCGTGATAAGAGACACGCAGCTAAATCCGACGTGCAAAGTAGTGACAAGGCATGACTTTACAGTGGGTTCCTTGCATATTCGCAATTCAGCTTTTGGTAAAAAAAAAAATTCTCAGAAAATAGAACCTTCTTTCCACAGAAAACAAGACAATGTAACGACATGAAGTCAGTGTCAGACAACTACCGAAGCACTACTGTAGCTGCGGCTTTAACACAAGTCATCATATGATTGTACATGCAGTAGTTTTGACATATACTGTACGAGTGCTATATCCATATCTTGTGGTGATGCTCTTATCCATGTGTATATGTTTGAGTCGATGTGGCCATGCTTGAATGACAGCTGCTGTGTGGCTTCCTTTCCTCCCTCAGGCTTTCCGCATGTTCAGCCAGCCAAGAAGACTCCTGCCTCGCTTTCTCTTGGCCGGGCAGACGGCACTTGACGGGAGTCAAACAATCTGGCTCATCTTTCTTCGATGCCCTCGATGGGTCTCCAAAAGTATGGCTGCTTTACTTAAAGGCCTCAGCTTCGTTTGAAAGCAGCGGCGTACAGTCTCAGCTAATCCTTCCACCAAGGACAGGCTTCTTATTCTTGTTGGATAGCACAAGCAGCAGTGTGAATATTTTAGTAAACACTTGAAGGTCACATCACCTGCAGGGCTGCCAGTCAAGCAGCATTAAGACACCCTATGAATAAAAAAATCATTTGGATTTGATATGTGCCTGCAAAGCACACAGTATATTGAAAAATAGACTACAGGGTGTTAGCAGGAAAGCAGCCTACGGTTCCTCCCAGGCTTCTTTATCATCTACAATAAAGCAGAGCAGATGCTCTATGGGGACATTATTAAAGAAAGCAGATGCTATCTGGCCAGCATCCGTCTGCCCATTGAAAGCAGGGTTATGTTGAGGGATGATCTCTGTGTGTCACCACGAGGACAAGGCAGTGGCCATTTGTCTGCAAAGCCACGCTCCCTTAAATTGGCCGCACCATGATGGCCGCTGTGTTTCTCCTCCATTATTTATCCAGCCATTTAGGTCAGCAGCAGCCTTGGAGTGAGACATACTGGAGGCGACCACGTTCATGGCATTCTTTAGGGGGGGCGGTCTCAAGCTTATCTTTGGACCGCTGGAAGTAGATTCTGGGTGAGTACTCCACAAAAACGGGTTTCACTGGATTAATTGGCTCCAGACGCAACTGTGATAAGTGAATTTCCATGAATGTTTTCATAGTTAGAGAATACAAAACCTGCTATGATCTTCTAAATATAATTTTTAACATTATTAGAGCCCTCTAGACATGAAATAACACCCCTATAGGAACCTTTACACTCCTATTACCCAATAATAAAAGCCATTTAAGACATAAATAAGAATCGTACTTGTGTGCCAGGGGTCATGGGTTAGGGTCACAGCAGTAGCTTGTTCTGAGAACACTTACACCCACTCATGCTGTTTGCTCCTGCTTGTATTTTAGTTCATTTAGACATTTGAGTACATAAGAATGCTTAATTTACTCCATAAATACATAATATGTGTTAAAATGTGTGTTTGTATGCAGCCTAATATACCTATTATACACCCTTATATATATATATATATATATATATATACATATACTATGTATCGTTTTGACCAATAATAGACCATATTCAACCGCAAAACTACAAAAATAAATAAATAAATTATAAAATAATATACTTAATATATACTTAATACTTATACTTATATAAACTGTGATTTTGAACCCACAATATTATTGTATTACAAGACATATATATGTAATAGAAATAAAAAAGTACTGTGGATTCGCTGGAAGTGCCTCCGGCTTCCCAGCATTTGTTTAGTGAGGAGCTGCTAAAGTTACATGTTTGGAGTTAGCATTGTTGCCCTTTGTGTCTTTACTTGGCTGTGATAAGCGGGAGGCCCAGAAGAAAGTTGGCAGAATCAAAAGATACTCCATTTTCTTTGTTTTGTTGGGCGTAAAACTTGCTCTATAATACTGTGAAGTATTACATCTTAAAGACTTTAAAGATGTGGTGCCCTTGGCATTTGTTTTTGATCCTGTAGTGTTTTTGTAGGTGCCTGCACGTTGTGTTTGAGGGTGCTCGTGTGTGTTTGGAGCGTCCCTGTCAGCCAGCATGTCATGTGGCTGGAAATGATGACATATGCTGTCCCTGCACAAACATTTATCTCACTGAAGTATTAATTAAAAAGATGCATTACACCTTTGGTTGGTCTTCAGGCTGCAGTCGTACGAGTGAGAACCAATTGCATCGTTTGTCATGGACAGCAACTGGAAGACAACAAACCTCCTAATATTGTCTCTGAATGAACTTCTTTATTCAGGAAACGTGTGTTTTATTTGCCAGTGAGTTGTTTTCTACACGTTACGTAGCTCCTACCAGCCATGCATACTGTATACCCCATGTGACCACCAAGTTGAACAAGGTCGGAAAGGCTTTGTGAGGTTTATTCCAAATCCTTTTGATTACGATGTAAGTAGATATAAGAAGCTTCTATTAGGAGATTTTGCATTTAAAGGGAAAAAGAGTCTTTTGTGTTGTTTCTGCTTTGAAGATGAACGATGTTACAGCTCAAGAAGCACAAAGGTTTTATGTCTTATCGAGGGACAATACAATAAAAAATCAGTGTACAGCTTTCTACACGACCCTCATGTAGAAAATGAATGAATGGTTGAAAACGCTTAATTTAGGCAAAATAGAGAAAATGTCCCTATATTTGCATATTTTTGACTAATATATCGTGGGCTGTATCGAACCCACAAAGCAGCATGATTTATTAAATGTGATAAAGTGAAGCCACAACATTTGAAACAAGGAGTGGCGAAGGATTATTTTATAACGATGTGAATGAATGGCTCCATCCGGTAGATGGAGATCGTAAGTCTTCATTGTTGTCACCGCCATTTATGCAAATTAGATGATGCCGTCTTCATCTAGCACCCCGGTTCTTTCATAGTACCTCCATGATGCTACACAAGCTGTACACTGACTACTCCATGGCAAGATGTTTAAAAGCTGTGCGGCACCCACCTGGTACGTGTTGTCAAAGCTGTCATACATGAAGCGTGTGATCAGGGAGGTCTTTCCAACTGCAAGGAGAAACAAAAGATGTCGTTAACGAGGAGGCGTGACAAGAAGACGCCCGCTCAAACCGGCAGCCGAGGGAGCTCATTAGCGTTGTTGGCCGTTCAGTCCAAATGACTGGAAGGGAAAAGACTTGCAGGATGACGGGAGGTCAACTGTTGTATGTGCTACACATGCTGGATGAAGATCCATAAATTAGTACTATCATAATACATGAATGTTTACTGAGCAGTGACTTGATCATTTCGGGAATGAATCATTCGACGTGACTTAGTCACTGCTACATAGATGGTCTTCATTTAATGAGTGCACGCAGCATTCATCAGCGCTGACATTCTTAAGAGTACACTGGCATACATTTTTATAACAAATGTGAATAAAGTTTCAACAGAGACTCACTTTCAGATTCTTAGCAGGCATCATCAGCGTCAGTGTTGAATTCACAAGTCGTGTAATGAGCTCCAAAGCATCTTAATCAAGGAGACTAATTACTTGGCTTTCATAACCGCAGTGCTGAATCTGATAAAGACTAGTAGATAATGATTATGCTTATGATGCCTTGCTAACGTTATCAATGCATCATCTGGTTCACTTAATGATGCCCTACTTTAGATAAACACACAAGACAATTGAGTAGGATCCAGTGATTGCTTATAGTGCGGAAATTAAAATAATACACTAGGCGGTGACTGTTAGCGATAGATAAGAAGCGTCAAGGCATCAGCAATATCATCAAGGCTTGTATCAGACAGTATGGGCGTGCTTTTGAGCCAAACTGTAGCATCCACTGGTGTTTCCCATGGTGTTTTTAACAAAAAATTCCAATAAATTGAATTAGGGAAAAAAAATAATATAAAAAAAAGAAAAAAATGTGTCTTTTATTTGATTATTTCCAGGCTTTTGCAGGCCTCATAAAATGACATGGCAACCAAATGAGCAACTATGTGTATGAAACAAAGCAAGTAAATCTACTAGCATGTCGCATGTGCAACCAACTTTGTCCCTCATTTTATTACCATGAGCATGAAAAATAGGAAAATGTGAAGCCAACTGACCAGTCTAAGCCTATCGATGCCAGCGTGTGTGATCACATTTCAATCACATTCGATCAGCTTTTCTAGCATTTTTGTTTACACATTTTGCCTGGCTTGGTTAGTGCGCAGACCTCACAGCTAGGAGACCAGGGTTCAATTCCCACCCTCGGCCATCTCTGTGTGGAGTTTGCATGTTCTCCCCGTGCATGCGTGGGTTTTCTCCGGGTACTCCGGTTTCCTCCCACATTCCAAAAACATGCTAGGTTAATTGGCGACTCCAAATTGTCCATAGGTATGAATGTGAGTGTGAATGGTTGTTTGTCTATATGTGCCCTGTGATTGGCTGGCGACCAGTCCAGGGTGTACCCCGCCTCTCGCCCGAAGACAGCTGGGATAGGCTCCAGCACCCCCCGCGACCCTCGTGAGGAAAAGCAGTAGAAAATGAATGAATGAATGAATTTTGCCTGGCTCTCACTTTATTCTGTCTCTCAGCAAAGTAATGTTTTTTTTTAAACCACTGTGACCTTTTATCTTTTAAACAAAGAAGCAATGTGGTTCAATTCATTTGTCCCACAGGGAAACGATCAAATTACACAATATAAAGGTAAAAAAAACAAGCCATTTGGTTGGCCTTGTGTGTGAAAAGAGGGCGGTATCAGAGTTAAAAGTATTTATCAGTAACACGGTGAAAATAAGAGCAAATGTGAATGTTAACTTTGCAAGTCCATTTCGGTGTGCGGACCTAAATCTTCTGCTTAGGCTCCTAAAATTTCAAGTTAGGGACCACCCTGCCCCCAGAAAAAAAAAAACTGTCAGAGGTGCCACAATCGGGTTTTGGATGTGTGTTTGTCTTGATACTAGAATTTAGTCGGCTATAAAATGTATGTAACTCGGCCTGTCAGGACATCAAATTTGGATTGATACCACTGACAACAATTTTGGAGACCATTCTGTAATTAATGTGACAGATGACATAACAACGCGAGGACATTGTATCAAAAGCAATAAAGTCTCGTTTATCAGGAGTATTTAACATTGTAATTCAAATGTCAAGAGCTTTTAAATTAAATAAGTTGAACAAACATAAATAAGACCCTAATGAAAATAAATAGGACTATCAGTCTCCATTAGCAAAAATTTGTAAAACTCACTCCTGAACAGGAAGGCTCAACATGTAGCGAACGGCACAGTGAGTGTGCACCATTTTGCGCTTTTTTCTTTATATTTACTTTGCTGACTGACAAGATGATTAGGTCTGTGTTCCTGCGCTCTCCTTTCTCATTGTTTAAAACCCCAATAATCCTACACTGAGGCCGTGGCAGTTGAAAAGCATTTTAGCATATGCCGCTCACAAGGCTAACATGCTGCTAGCCAAGGTAGTCCCCGCCTCTACGTACATTCATTCCACTGTAGCACCAACACTCACTGACAGCAACAGAGTGAACCCTCTAACATTAAACTTTCATATCAAGGCGGGGGCCTCAAACTAGTGTCCTGCGGACCACATTTGGCCCGCGGGCCGCGTGTTTGAGACCCCTGCATTAAGGAGTGGAATAGGAGAACCCAAACGTTGCCGACCTTAGCATAGCCATGGGAGCTAAAGTGCTAATATTACATTTACATAAGTTAGCCTTAATAAAAAACTAATGATCAAACGTACATATCACACATATAGTATGTAGCTGATGGACAGCTTCATTTTGAGATGTGTAGCAAAGCCTGTTATTTTTATATTTTGACAAAGTGTTAGGTGTATACATAGGGTGTCTCATCTAGCTAATAACATGAACAAGGTGCAGATGCAGTCATGATAAATTTAGCAATTTTAGCGATCTTTTCCTTGGTCTGGCTTTTCTTTTCATGTGGCGACCGAGGGTAGGAAGCATGACGTCACCACAGCCAGGGTTAGCGAGGACGAAGTTATATAAAGCACCTGAATCTTTAACATCATGGAGCTGACCTGAAAAGTCAACATCACATTTTCTATTCATGTTATCTGCTGCTACAGGAATGGCAGTGTTGATGCTAGCCAAGTGTACACAATATAAACAACAGATCTCACAAAGCGTCAGACGGCAGGCTCGGATCTGATTAAGTCTCCATGTGATGCGGCAAGGCAACATGAGGGACAATTAGCGGGAAGAATCATGCACCTGCGACAGGAGGCGGCTCAATTTTTATGCCGTGTTAAAGCACCCCCCACCCCCACCACACACACACACAAAGAGTGGGCTTTTTCATGTGTGAAGTATGAAAGTATTAAACGAGCTTGTTAAGAAATCTTTCATTGTACATGGACAAGCAAGCCTTCCGTACACACACGGAACACACTTCCGTGACCGCCCTTCAAAATATAAATAGGAGCGCCTTTTGTCCAATGTCTGCGTTAACAAAACAAGTCATGTCATAAAAATATCTTCCATATGCAGTTGGAATTGCATGGGTGACTACATATTCCATCATCACAAGCACAGGCATTACAGTTGGTTGAAGATTTAGTAGCAATGTGTTCTTACCAATAAATAAATGTGATTTACAATTTCAGTGTTCAAAGTGCATTTCATGAACTAAAACTAACAATGACCCCCTTATTTTCTCCAATTTAAACAATAAAGTGGTGTCTGAAGTGAGAAAAGCCAAGACTAACATCACCAAGGTCAATGAAAAGACTAATGGCAACATTATTAAGTGTGGCAACACAGAAATAAACTAACTCACGCAAGCAAACACACTTTAAAATAAATTGCCTCAAAGTATGTAACAAAGTTATTGATCATACTGAGCTGAGTCATCGCCTGATTAATTCCACCGGGATTGCACAGACTTTTTTGACATAAAAATATCTCATAAATATCTCATGATAAAGTATTCTTGGATCGAAAGAAAGCCTTTAATACTGTCAGTCATGGTATTCTACTTCATAAACTAAATCAATTCAATATGTCAGTTGTTGCGTTGAAATGGTCCAAATCATAGCTGGGGGCTATGTATTTTGTAAAAATAAAAAACTTACACAGATTTTTTCCCATCGAAAATAAATAAAACAGATGGCTCATATCACTGGAGAAATTAGTTTTCTGGCTTCTGGCTTATCCAATGTTATTGTGATGTCCACATCAAATAAACAATTTAAAAAAATGTAAATGAAGACAAATTAAAGAATTCACTATAAAACTCATCAAGAAAAATATAAAAACAAATTGAAGATTTTTTGCGAAAATTATAAAAAAAAAAAACAGACAAATTTAATAATTAATTATATTCTAAATTCTTAATTTAAAAAAGTAAAAATATAAACAGAAAAATTAATTGCTGAATTCTTTAAAAATGTAAATACTTTTTTAAATTAAAACTGTACATAAAGAAAAAAAAAACAGAAAAAAACTACTTGCTAATGCAAATTAATTTTTTAAATTAAAACTGTAATAAGATTATATTATGTAGTTTAATATACAACAATATTAAATATAATTCAAATGAAGACAATATTTATGTATATTAGAGTTATTATTCTAATTGGAAATCACGGAAATATAAATGTTATTGTCAGTTCCAGGATCAAACTGTGGCCCTCATTTCTAACTGTATAGGTAATGCTGTATGGCTTACTTTAAGGCTGACTCTCCATGTTTTTGATGCGTGTCTGCAGTGAGATGTCAGTGTTACATATTCCTGTCCGGTCTGTCTTGCCAACGCTGCTGAATCACGGGAGCAATATGCTGCACTGCACAAGGTCCACTCGCTCGTCAAAGGCATCAATCAGCGTGTCTGCAGGAAGTGGCGGCCTGAGCACGCTAACATTTCCCCACCACAGAGGCGGATATAGATTAGATGAGGCGACACGTTGAAGCTCTCAAACATCCTGCAGCTTTTTCACGAGCCTATTGATTGTGTTTTATGCCTTTCTTGCTCTTGAAGCACAAAACTAGCTTCAATCGGCTTCCTGGCCCTGATGTGTAGCTATAAGAACACACGTGGGTGACACTTTGATGACGTCAATTAGGAGGAGGTGGTGGTTTGATGATGGAATGTCATTTGGTGGTTATTAACCTTCGACCTGCAGAGCCCATCAGTCATGTAGGAGAGATTGCATTAGTGCTGCAAATGAAATGAACATTCTTTCCCACCAGGAATGTGGAACGTTTCCAACAAAGCCGCTGTTTAAAAATTCATGACATGCAATGACTTGCAAATCCCCTTTGACCTTTTAAATGATGAGGGCTTCCCCTTGCCAAAGTCCGTAAAGTCTGCATATACAGTATGTATATATATGTGGTATATATGCTGGCATATAATATACATATGTGACCAAATACAAATAGATTATTTGAATTAAAATTGTGGTTAACTGTGATATTTCCGTGAAGTATGATTCCTTATTTATAATCAAAAACATCTTTATGACCTTCTAAATTTTTGATGCTGCCTTCTAAATAGTTGCCAACATTTTCAGAGCCCTCTAGACATAAAATAGCACCCCCTTAGTCACTTCTACACTCGTATTCCCCAATATAATACAGGGTCAGGACACATTGGTTGGTTAAATAAAAGACAAATAAAGTAAAGAAACAGTGTATTTTTGAAAAATATATATAATGCAATTTTTTTCATATAATGCCATTTTGCTTCATTTCTTTTTAAGTTGCTTCCATTAATTGGACTGGTGAGAATCCCGCTTTCATTGTGGAAACAAATGAATCTGTAACTACGTTTCGTTTGCACTTCAATCTTGGTAGACATGATCCCGTACCAGCTGGAAACACCATCTTGTTATGGGTTACCAACTTCAGAGCTACTGGATCTGCACTGAAACAAAAATCAACCGTCCAACCTCCCACCGCCAGAACTGATTTAATTTTTCAAACAAAAATGAAACAGAATGGCATTATATGTACTTTTATAATTGTACTTGTATATGTACTACACTTTTTCGTTTCTTTACTTTATTTGCCTTTTATTTAACCTACAATTGGGTCAGATCCTTTTGCCTGACCCTGTAGATGTAATATGAGATAATAAGACATAAACAAGCCTCCTGCTCATGTGTGCTCCAGTAAATGTCTTCCGGAAGTGTGGACAGGAAGTGAGTTTTAGCTGGATTACGGCCACAACAGTAGCCCGTATTATTATTATGATTGAGATTATGTTATTATTATGCTTATTGTGGGATCATTCAAACCTGCAATTAAAGGCTGTTGTTGCAAACATCAAATCTGGGTCATGTGTCACTAGTGACGCCTCGTGACCAGATTACAATACAACATTTTAATCATCTTTTAGTGCCTTATCTATTTGTATTTTATTCATTTTTATGCTTGAAAAGGCTTAATTTAGGCCAAGAATTCTTAATAACAGACTGTAGTCAAGCACTAAACAGTGGTAATTTATAAACTAATTCATTTAATACTTTTACTAATTAAAGCCCTGGCAGATGGCTCTCTCCACAGGACCAAAGTCGCTGTCAGTTGAGTTGTCAAGAAGTATGTCAAATCTCCGTTGCCAGCGACAAAAGAGAAGTTACCCTGGCATGCTTCTTCCGATCTGCAATTAATTGCCATTAATTATGAGTTAACTGTTGTCAAAATGTGATTAATCGTGATTTTTGAATGTGGCTTACTTCAGATACTTCCTTTCTTTTCGTGTGGATGTTAATCTTTTTGGAACAAGTGTCATTGGTTGGGGGGGAAAAAAAAGCCAAAGAAAAAGCATAACGGTTGTGCTCAGATTTTGGCTTCTAATGTGGCGAGAGACCTAAAATAAGCCCACAGTTCTTCAATCGGTTTCTCCGGGCTTCACCAACCCAACATTCAGTTCAAGAAACAAACGGCCGTCACATAATAATGGCGGTCCAAACTGCTGCTGCTAAATTCGAACAGCACAAGATTCCTCTCTGAAGACATAACGTCCTCATTTGTGCTGCCTTGAGGATGCCATGTACACATTCAAACAAGTGGGTCCCCTCGTGGGCCTGCCAGCGACTCATGTCTGCTTACCCCAGGCTAGTGCTAACACAATGAGGCCAACGTGGCGTCACACCTGGCTTGACTTGTTAATGTTTCCTCAAAATGTGTGTGTATGTGTTGTTTAGCCTGTAGTCACAAATCCCCATTAGACCACATTGGAGCTCAAATTGATTTTTGCCAACACGGAAGCCTTTGTTGGAGTTTGCCGGCATGTTCATCCATTATTCAGAACTACTGGAAAACGTGTGTACGTCTACGCCGATAATAGTACACATTCGACACATGTCATTTATCAACAAAGCATTTAGCAACAAAACCGATGCTGTAATCACCGCAAGGAGCACATTGCCCGATCAGCATAAATGAGCTGATGTGGTCATTGTACACAACAGTACGGGCAAGTTGTCGCACACTGAAAAGCAACACTTCATATATATATATATATATATATATATATATATATATTAAAATGAACATGAAAAAAATTAACATGAACATGAGTCTCTCTCGTTTCTGTGCATTCTAAAGATATACAAACAGATAAAAACAGATAAAACAGGCTGTGAATAATGCATGTAATAAGACGCACCTAGTCCGCCTTCTTCTTCTTCTTCTTTCTCTTTGGGCTTTTCCCTTCAGGGTTCGCCACAGCAAATCAATCTCCTCCATCCAACCCTGTCTTCTGCATCTGTCTCTCTCACACCAACTACCCTCATATCCTCCTTCACTACATCCATAAACCTCCTCTTTGGTCTTCCTCTACGCCTCCGACCTGGCAGCATCCTTCTACCAATATATTCACTATCTCTCCTCTGGACATGTCCCAACCATCTCCAAGGCCTCTAATATTAATGTCCCTCTGATGTACTCCTTCTCGATCCTATCCATCCTGGTCAGTCCCAATGAGAACCTCAGCATAATGTAACCTGCAAGCGACAGCAACATCGTTATTATTATTATTACCATTGTTTTATGCCAAAGAATTACCCTACTGCCGTAATGACACCTCGTCTTGCCACACCACACCAGCCAGCTAGCAACTAGCTTCAACCCACACTCGCTCACAACACCTCAGGCATGAACTTTTCCTGAGTTCGGAAAAGTTAATGTTAGGTTTTGTGTTCGTTTCTATGTTGTGAAACCAGTGCACCCAGGAAGGAAGTTCCGGTATTGGTTAAAATGACCAAAGTATGGCAAAATACATGTTATCATGAATGTTACTACATGGTTATAAAAGGATACCGTCTTGTTGGAGCCTTTTGGCCGTTGTTTTAATAGCGGGCTTTGTACAAAGGCGGTGCCGTCATTACCTGTCTCGTTTTAGCTGTTTTTATATCTTAGAACACAGAAAAGAGAAAGACGTGTCTCACATAGGGATTATGGATGATGAGCCAGATTCCCCCCCACCCCACAAAAGGGCAGTTTCAGTTTTTTTTTAAAGTAAGCAGACATTGATTTTATGAATCACATTCATACAGTGGTTCACTTATTTTTATGATGATTAAACAACAGTATCAAGCTTTAGTATCTATGCATATATAACAGTATCTATGTTTCCATATGGGACTTAAAACAATGCCTTTAAAGTGAAAATCCTCAGTTTGACCCTGGAACAGATTATATCCATAGTTCCTGGATGGATTGCAGGGGAGCTTGATTGGGTTTAATTTTGTCTTCTTATTGAATACATGTTCAGGTTCTTATTTACAGGCATGTTTTAGGTATATTAGATGGTTTTTCACCTTGATACATGACTTCTTTTTGTTTAGATAACTCATAATTAATGCTCATGCCACACAGAGAGATTCGAACCCAGATAATCCCGATCTCCTGACTGGGTGGCCTACATGCTGACCGGCCTCATACATAAAATATATGACATAATTTAAAATAGTATGACAATGTGGTGTGAATGGTTGTTTGTCTATATGTGCCCTGTGATTGGCTGGCCACCAGTCCAGGGTGTATCCTGCCTCTTGCCTGAAGACAGCTGGGATAGGCTCCAGTAAGCCCGCGACCCTCGTGAGGATAAGCGGTCGAAAATGAATGAATGCATGTATAAATTGGAAGTACAATGAAAAAATATGATATAAAAATCTATAAATACATACACCATCTGGCCCTGGTGAGACCAACTTGTCACAGACGACAGTTAGGGCAATGGAGATGTGAGGGCCCTCAGGACAGCCTGGAGGATCAAGGACCAAGTGGAAGCTTGTGAAAGGTGCTGAAGTGAAGGTCCATTTTGGATAGAAATGGAGCCCTCCTTCTCAAGTTCTATCATGGCTGACTGACAAGCAGGGTGTGTCTCAGCACACACACACACACAACTTGCTTAGTCTATCCACAGCATCATCAACATCTGACCTCCATTCCACTCCATCACATGCTAATGGGAAGCAAACACAAACAGCTAGCTCAAACATACATAATGAAGCGACATGAGACGTAAAAGATATACACACACAGCTTATTCACCCTCACAAAACTAAGAAACACAGCTTAAACATCTCTAAGGACATGTCCCTCACTTGTTAAATGACTAGGGAGCTCGTACCTCAAAGATGAACTTGGTGACCCGCTAGCAGGTGCATAAAAAAACGCGTCATCACGTGACTACCAAAACCAACCGGAAGTTTCCCCAAAGGAGGTAAAAAAAAAACATCTTACCACTCTGCTCCCCCAGAAAGACGAGTTTGAATTTCCGTAAAGGGTTCCCAAAGTCGCTGGCCAGGGACATGTTGGCGAGGAGGAAGGGCGGCTGTAGACGCCGGAGGACGTGATGAGAAGCAGTTGGACGGTGGAGATGCTGGAGGAAAAAAGGCGGGTCGGGTTGCCTCCTTTCTCTCTCGGTGATGGTGACAAGCCGCCGATGAACCCGGCTGTGAGGCTCCGGGTGTTTGTGGGACTTTTTTTTTCCTCTCCCCCCCAACCCACACAACTTGGAGGCATCTGCGCATGCGTCATCTCCGGCTTTCTACGAAGCTCTCCGAAGAATTGCTAGCCGAACTATGAAATGACGTCATCTAAAGTGCCTCACAAAGATTATCATGACGTTTGGTTTTTGTCAGGACAAAACTGACGTGCGAGTTTTGCAAATGTAACGGGATTTATTAACAAAAAAAGAGCAAAAATGTACAGTTATCTTCCATTCCTCCCATATCCCACAAACATTTCTGATTAATTGCACTGGAAGTTGCCAATATCACCCAAAGTCAACTTGGGTATGCTCCAGCTCGCACAAGCCTCTAATGAGGACCAGCACTATAGGAAATGGATGGATGGAAAAATATTACATATTTTATTCCAAAGCAATACTTAAAAATCATGTTCACTTTTGTGGTACGTAGCACCAAAAATGTGCGATTAGTACAGAATATAAAAAAAACATTTAAATGTGTCATTAATGACAATACAGTGTATAAAAAGTGTAGTGTGCACTTCTACATATCATACGTCTCTGCCAACATGGATAACAAACAATAAATACCAAGCTCTAATGAGTTACAGGGTGCGCTCCTGCTGCTGCACATGACCTACCTGACAGGAAGCAGGGAACAAAGCTACTTTTTATTTTGAGGTGTATGGTCTTAGCTCTGATGACGTCATATTTGAAAGGTTGGAGTGAGGAGGTCCAGGCTTCCATCCAAATTCTACAAGGATCGTCAGGAAGCCTCACAGCACTCCATCAGGTCTCTTCTCCAGACTGTACTCCTGAGTCCGCTGCACCTTCCAACCCAGGATGGCCAGCAGCACCACGCCCATGACCTTGTAGCCCACGTGTAATCCCAGGTACCTGCACGGGGCCCAACAACACTTAGGGGGTCCGTGTGGATGCTCAGTGTATTCCAAGTGGTACCAAGTGTATTCCCTGCCGTGTACCTGTTTCTCAAGATGTCGTTGTCGTAGTACGCGCAGCTAAACTTCTTGCCGCATACGCGCTTCCACCACATGCACGACGTGTCGATGGCCGTGCCAAAGAGAGCCGGCGCCGGAAGCCAGGCTGAGAAGAAGACGAGAGGAAACGTCATGGCGCTTGGGAGGTTGTGCATTTTACCTTTTAGGGTGAGTTTTGCAGACTAACCTAAAAGCCTCAAGAGCAGAAATTGGACGCCGATGGCAAACGATTTCTCTTCAGATGGTACGCTTCTGAAATGAGAAGAAAAATGAGCTTAGTGTGTGTTACTGTGTGTATAATGTGTGTCTGTGACTAATGCACTCTAGGGACCAAAGTATTGGGATAATCAGAGGTTGGATAGGTCCATTAAGACATGCTTGGGGGGGTTTGGTGTGGAAGAAGTGACGTCTGATATCCCAAATGGACACAATTGCCTGCAGAACCTTGTCAGAAACTTCCTGGAAGAGTGGAAGCTGTTAAAGCTGCACAGGGAAGGAACTAAGTGGTCACCTGAGCAGCATCATGTACATGGGGTTGTGCGTGAGGCAGGCGATCAGCGCTCCCACAGAGATGACCAGTATAACGGGCAGGAGGAAGTGAGGGCAGTTGTTTGGACACGGCGCTGGCCTTGCGTGGCTCTGGCTGTCAGATATGCAACTGCAGTTGGTGTAAAGCTGCAAGCGAGAAGAAACAAATCACAGCTGAGGCTGTAGGCAACCTCCTGAGGTCTTTTTTTTAACTCTACAAGATGGCAATAGCAGCACTTGGACTCTCAAGAGTGGTCAGCTTCCAGCAGTTTAGCTCTGCATTCTTTTTAAAAGTATAGTCAAAGAGCGCTATTTCCCCCCACTCTCTCATGCACTCCAGATCATTATTAAAGTTGAATGTAGTTACATGTAATTCATTAATTTTTTACCGCTTATCCTCACAAGGGTCGCAAAGCGTGCTGGAGCCTATCCTAGCTGTCTTCGGGCGAGAATAGCGGGGTACACCCTGGACTGGTGGCCAGCCAATCACAGGGCACATATAGACAAACAACCATTCACACTCACATTCATACCTATGGACAATTTGGAGTCGCCAATTAACCTAGCATGTTTTTGGAATGTGGGAGGAAACCGGAGTACCCGGAGAACATGCAAACGCCACACAGAGATGGCAGAGGGTGGGATCCCAGCTGTGAGGTCTGCACGCTAACCACTCGACCGCCGTGCAGCTAGTTACATGTATTGAATGGCAAATTTTGGAAATACAGTCAGTAGGTTCCGTGTTTCTATAGCCATATAGAACACATTATTCTGTGTACATTGAAAGAAGGTATAGAGAAGGGGTTGTCTTTTGAAAACTGGCTGGGATTGAATGAGTTAAAATAGGTCATTTTTGTCTTTTTCTTAAGGACTGTGTAATAACAGCACCCTGCCTGATGAGGAACATTTTTGCCAACATAATTGATGTCATTATTCACTGAAGTCACATAAAAAAGGTTGTGTGAAGAAACCTGATTTCCATAAAACCAAACACAATTGATTTGACAGATTTTATGTTGGCTTCACTGCGATTAGCTGAAAAGATTGATTTTCGTGTGGGCTTTTTATGTTGTTGCAAGGTAATACCAAGCAGGAAAATGTACCACTTGCTTCCTGACAGCTGGCCCATGAGAATAAAAGATCTGTCTGTGTATGAATGCTAAATTCGCAGCTGGAGGACAAAAGCATAAAAAACGTCTCCACGTCTGAGGGTGAATGAGTGCGAGCTGATGACGACCATTCGACAGCATTGTGAGACGACACCTGGGGGGGGGGGGGGGGGGGGGGGTTTAAGAGTCATCATGATTTCATTCAAATTCTGGTCACAGCAACACTGTCAATTACATCACGCTTAACTTGTTCAAGCACTAATGTGTCACACCCTGCCTGTAATATATGCTTTATATACAACCATCATCCCCTCATGGGGACAAGCACAAGGGTCCGGTGCATTGTGAATTAGGTAAAGGTTGAGGGCGGGCACCGCACCACACGGATGGCCCGTGTCACACTTTTGGACACACCTGTCAAAGTCACTTGATGGCACTGTTGCTTACTTTCCCCTCTTCCCCTCTGCTACCAAATGATTGATGACAAACCTTCTCACCAATAGGAAGGCCGTGCCATGCTATATTCATTGCCTGTTTACTTTTGCTTTGAAAGTGGTACCCTTCCTGTGCCAAAGGCTTTTACGTGACCCATTCTCACAATTTTAAACTTGCATACTGTTTGAGACTGTTTGTGAGCTACGCCACCTTGTGAGGTCAAAGACTCCCAAGAGTTAATTCATATTAAATCAAATGGAATTAAAATGAACATTTTAATTTTAATGTCACTTACCTGGACCAGGTGTGTATGGTTGGGGTTTCTGATGAAGTTGGTGCAGCCCGCGTGACACGGGGAAATGTACTCGATGCTATCAGAACCGCATACGGGGTTGAAGGCGCTGGCAGGACACGAGCAGTTGGCGTAACACATGGACAGAGACCTGCAGAGACACCTAGTTGATGATTCTTTTTTTTGAGACAGGAGCACCAAAATTTGATGTATGTAGTTTCGAAACGGACATAAGGCAAAACTATACAACACCAATGTTCATGTGGACACGCCCATCTGTGAAAATGTCCAAAAAAAAAAAACATTCTCACTCACCCGTACTGTCCAATTTGGTAGTGATTGACCTCGGAGACTCTCTGTGTGGAGCAGCCCATGAAGAAGAGCGGAATGAAGAGGAGGGTGGACATGGTCAACAAGACCACAGAGAAGCGTGGAATGTTCTTCAGAGACATCCCCGTCCTCTTCATAATGACCCCCCCAATCAGCATCCCCACAGCCACTGCTGGAAGATTTACAGCACCTGCAAGCAGGGAAATTCTTTTTAAATGCTCTCCCAATCGCTTGCATTTGTTCAAACTACAGTAAAATTAATCTGGATCTAATCCAGATTTGGCGCAATGTAAACTGAACATGGGAATTTTTTTTTTAATTACGGCTGGTGGTTAGCGCGCAGGCCACACAGCGAGGAGACCAGGGTTCAATCCCACCTCTCTCTGTGTGGAGTTTGCATGTTCTCCCCGTGCATGCGCTGGTTTTCTCCGGGTACTCCGTTTTCCTCCCACATTCCAAAAACATGCTAGGTTAAATAGGAAAAATATTTTATTTGATTAACTGCCGGGCTGCACGGCGGTCGAGTGGTTAGCGTGCAGACCTCACAGCAAGAAGACCAGGGTTCAATCCCACCCTCGGCCATTTCTGTGTGGAGTTTGCATGTTCTCCCCGTGCATGCGTGGGTTTTCTCCGGGTACTCCGGTTTCCTCCCACATTCCACAAACATGCTAGGTTAATTGGCGACTCCAAATTGTCCATAGGTATGAATGTGAGTGTGAATGGTTGTTTGTCTATATGTGCCCTGTGATTGGCTGGCCACCAGTCCAGGGTGTACCCCGCCTCTCGCCTGAAGACAGCTTTGATAGGCTCCAGCACTCCCCGCGACCCTCGTGAGGATAAGCGGTAGAAAATGAATGAATTAAAGTTGGAGGTACATACTGTGAGATCTTATATGAAACCTGACCTCCTTTAAACTATCATGCCTAAGCGTGGGTCCACACCCACCTACAAGCAGACTGCTGTCGGCGGTGGAGGCGCTGTACTGGTGCTCCAGGAACTTTTTGAGGAAGGTGGAGAGGCCGGCGATGACTGAAGAGAAGCAGCATTGGGCCAGGACCAAGGTAAGGAAGAGCGGGCTCAACAGGAGGTGGAAAAACATTCTGGGAAACACTGAGGAGAAACACACAAAGCCCGTTATAGAAGGTTACAAATATGCACAGTAGGGATGTGGCTGTAGCAAACCTACTCTTCAAGAAGTCTGATAAAGACACGTGAGGCTTCTTGCAGTTGCCATTCACATTAGATCCACTTCCCAGCATCTGCAAGTGTAAAATGCACTTTCAGTTTGGTGTGATGGTGTAATATTAGCGGCATTATCATCATGCTGTGTGCCACAAATAGCTGTTGGCCCCCACTAAACATTATAATGGGACTGTGAATGTAGCTTGTCCTTCCAACTCCATACAGTGGATGGAATCATAACTCTGCTTTTTGACATACTTCATAAGTACCCAGTCATGCACAGAAAAAAGAAAGAAATATGTGTTCATGTTTCACATAAGCATTGTGAATGATGGGAAGTTCCCCTTTAACATACGTATCTACACGTGTTGCTTTACAAAATATAACAGTGGCAAAGTCACAGCCTTTCAATTTTCACTATGTGGCCCTTAAATGCAGTAAGTTTAGACACCCTGTTTTTGACTCCATCTTGCTTGGAACATAAAAAAAAACACAAAGAAGCAACATAAGTTCATGTGTATTTTGAAACATATACAGTATTGGAACTGCAGCTCTAATGCTGTGTTTATTGTGAAATGCATTCTTTTATTTTGAATTGTATCAAACAGGAACTTGTATCATCACTTCCGTAAGTTAAGTATTGTTACGGCTGTTAGGTGGCGCTTATGCACTTGAGAAGAAAATTAAGTAAGATAACATTGCAAGAGGTAAAAGGGACTCTATGAAGGACTCTGGACACTGAAGTACAGCGCTATATAAAGTCAAGACTCTGCCGTTGATTGAGAAGCAGGCTAAAGTGGTGTGTGCTATTTATATTTAGTATTAGCTTTGATGCTACAGTGCTGCTGATGTCTAACTGCTGTATAATTTGTCATGCTATTTTTATGTATTTCAGTGATGGAAATAAACATTTGTAAAAAGAACTGGAGTCTACCGATCAATCAACAGACAGCAGAAGTATGCTTTGCGTCACTTTTTTTAAGCTGTAGTTTAATAAAAAAGTACATGCGCATGCGTCATGACCAATTATTCACTTTAGGTAACGACGATCTACCCTCCCCAAGCCAGCGCAACAGATTGCAATCCTGATGATAATAAAACAAGACAAAAGACTTAAAACACCACTGTGGCCAACATTATGAAATATTACTGACGCTTGAGATACTAATCACTCATTTATGCAATACCGCATGAATCCTGGGGAGCTGTGTGTGGTTTCACAAACACGAATGAGGAGTCGCCTCAGGTGTTTCTGTGATTGTGGCTGTTGACTAATACCTGATATAAACAATTAAATTAGCGTCATGAGCCGGTCAAACGGCACTTACTGTCATAAATGACACACCACAAGAAGAACTGGATTATTAGAAAGAGCCCAACTAAGCATGGCTGCCTTTCTGCAGAGGGAGAATTAACATTGAGGAAAAGTGTATTTGCAGTGCAAAGGTTGAACCAACAGGTGGCAGCAAATCCTGTCATATGGTGGAAATACCACCTGGAGTGACTTACATGCTCTCCTGAAGGAATCCTGCGAGGGAAGAAGAAGTAAGGGATGGAGGTGAGCGCTAGGCAGGTCGAGGTGATGAGGAGGCCCATCCACCAAGCGCCCACCCAGCGGGGGTCACCCGGTCTCAGCACCTGATCACTGCCTGGAGAAAGCAATTGCACAATCATAAACCATCACAGAAAGTTGCATAATTTTGGATATACTTGAGAGTAGTCAGGACAGAACTTGTATTTAGTTAACACACAGCCATTGTTGTCTAAATAGAGGGAAACACAAGTGAGTTACAAGATAATTGCGTCTTGCCTCCAGTCAAGCATGGTGGTGCATGAGTGCCGCCTGCACGAGGGAGTTGCGGTTCATTGAGGGACAGATTAATTCCAAAATGTACTGTGACACTGTGAGGCAGGTAACGGTTTTCCGACATGACCATGACAAAAATTGGGGCCTTAAGCACAATTTATTTGTCGCTACATTCTTGCCCCAATTACCAAATTACTGACTTTGTGCGAGAGGTAAAGTACACTCTGGACTGTGCACATATAGACAAAACATTCATACCTATGGGCAATTTAGAGTCACCAATTAACATGCATGTTTAGGGATGTGGGAGGAAACTGGAGTACCCAGAGGAAACCTATGCAGGCAAACAAAATGTTGAAAACATAATTTTTTGGTGCAAAATAACAAATTAACAGAGTAAAAAAAAAACTGGGGCCGGGATCAAACCCTTGTCCTCTGCCGCGAAAGGTAGCAGCTGCACCATTACACCGGCAGGGACTGAGAGGTGGGCGGTTGAATCCTTCCCTCGTATTCCCATATTCTTCCACATGCTTTCAGTCATTGCTTCAGGCTAACTTGGTGCTTGCGCAAAATGGGGCCTGATGCACGTGTGTTCTTGGTATATTCTCTAGACAAGATATGGGACGACAATATGGGATAGAAGGACTATCCTTACCTAGGGCAGATTTGTCCACATCAACGTAGATGCGAAGCATGACCGAACCCAGCAGGAAGCCGATGGCTGGCCCAAACACAGAAACAGCAAACAGGATGGCTGCAAATGATAAAGATGAGGCTTTGTGTGACTTTCCTAATGAGGAATTAGCATCACAAATAGGATGATTCAGACACACACAAGTTCTAGAGCACTGTTGGTGAAAATGGAAGACAGCTGGATGATCCACAGTGCAAGAACATATCGATCACCTATGTAGAGAGGAGAGTTCCCGGGTGCAGCAAAGTCATCGATGTAGGAGATCCCAAAGGGCTGAATGGGCACGGAGCCCACCCCAAACAGCAGCTGTGCAGCGGCCATGAGCAGCCACAAGGTCTTGGTGTCGGCCAGGCGTCTGCTCTCGTCGTGGCCGCAAGATTCGGATGCGCTGGAGTTGCCCTGCAGGTCGCAAATGTCGTGGCCATCTGAAGCACACGCATGAATAAACATACTGTAAGCATTGAAGAGGAGACGCAGCGATTATTTTAATTTCCTGAAGCATCCTTGACCCCTCCATGACATGCCAAGCTACTCCGTCTGGAGGCTTCATGAATGAATACATGATCTTAGATAAGCAGGAATTTCATTCTGTTTAAAAGTTCAACAGGAGAGCATGGGACAACTTTCTCAAGACACTATAATATTCTTATTATTGCATTCATTGTTAACAAAAGCACAGCCAGCCTATCCTCAGAGAACACACTGGAGAGACTGTCTTTGTGGTAACATAGCACGTACAGTGTGTTACTGTAATTTGCCTCTCTACATTGTTTTTAATGGTTGCAAAACATGCAAACATGTATGTTAATGTACGTCTAAATTGATGTAAACATGTATACTCCGTTATTTAGTTGCCCTAAATTGTCTTTACTGGCTACAAAACACGTCTATTGAGTAAATTAGCTGATCTAAATTGAATTAGTTGTTACAAAAGCACTACGTTAAATAGCCGCTTAGTGGTATGCAACGTTAATTAGCCTTTCTTAATTGTTGTTAGTGGTTACAAAGCATGTATACTATGTTAATTAGCTGCTCTTAATTGCCATATTTGTGGTTAATTGTGGTTACAAAACACCCGTAGCACTAATTAGCCACTCTTAATTGTCTTCAGTGGTTACAAAACACCTATGTCACACTAATGAGTAGCTCTTAATTGTCTTTAGTGGTTACAAAACACGTATGATATGTTAATTAGCCTTTTTGGTTACAAAACACATCTGTTAAGTTAACTACCTGCTCTAAATTGCCTTTAGTGGTTACAAAAACACATCTGTTAAGTTAACTACCTGCTCTAAATTGCCTTTAGTGGTTACAAAACACATCTGTTAAGTTAACGACCTGCTCTAAATTGTCTTTAGTGGTTACAAAACACGTATGTAACATTAATTAACTGCTCTCAATTGCCTTTAGTGGTTACAAAACACATCTGTTAAGTTAACTACCTGTTCTAAATTGCCTTTAGTGGTTACAAAACACATCTGTTAAGTTAACTACCTGCTCTAATTTGTCTTTAGTGGTTACAAAACACGTATGTAACATTAATTAACTGCTCTCAATTGCCTTTAGTGGTTACAAAACACATCTGTTAAGTTAACTACCTGTTCTAAATTGCCTTTAGTGGTTACAAAACACATCTGTTAAGTTAACTACCTGCTCTAATTTGTCTTTAGTGGTTACAAAACACGTATGTAACATTAATTAACTGCTCTCAATTGTCTTTAGTGGTTACAAAACACATCTGTTAACTACCTGCTCTAAATTGTCTTTAGTGGTTACAAAACACGTTTGTGACATTAATTAACTGCTCTCAATTGCCTTTAGTGGTTACAAAACATCTGTTAACTACCTGTTCTAAATGTCCTTTAGTGGTTACAAAACACATCTGTTAAGTTAACTACCTGCTCTAAATTGTCTTTAGTGGTTACAAAACACGTATGTAACATTAATTACCTGCTCTAAATTGCCTTTAGTGGTTACAAAACACAACTGTTAATTTAACTACCTGCTCTAAATTGTCTTTAGTGGTTGCTGATGACATTTTTAGTTATGTTAGCTTTTGTTGGAGACTACAACAAGTCTATGCCTTTATGTGCCTGATAGGCTTGGATGTGATCGGGATCACTTTAGGTTCCAGGATCTGCAGCGATCCTTACCAAGCTACACGGCATACAGGAAATAACATTTGTCTTACTCAGTAGAACAGAGTCGTAGTCGTAAGGCTGGGACAGGAAGTGAGGCAAGGTCAGGATCAAGGAGCTGATGGCCATCAGCACTCCACCGATCCCGATGATGCGAGGGCGGTGGAGACGATTGCCGAAGTAGCTCAGGAAGACAATCAGCACGCTGTTACTCACCTAGGAAGACAGACGGACATGTGAACATGTTAAGAGCAACATCAAGATTCAGTCATCATCCAATACTGGAATTTTATCAAAAAATATGTTTAGTGGTGCCTTCACGTCCCACTTGTGTGTAGGAATTGCTGTCCTAATTCCTGGACACTTGTTCGCCATTTCTGGTTTTGCCACAGGTGCCCTGAAGCACAGCCAGTCTGTGTGGTGAGGCAGCATGATTATTATTATTATTGTTGGCTCCTACCTCGTGCAGGGAGGAAATGGTTCCTGAGGAGTAGCTGCTCAGGCCGTAGCGCCTCTCGATGGTGCTGATGGTGCTCTTGAAGTAAGAGCTGTAGAGCAGCTGAGAGAACTGCAGCAGCCCGTGACACAACACGAACACCTGAAGGCACCAACAATACAGACGCTAACTTTCAAAGCTGCAATGTTGTGTAATTTACATGTGATATCACCACTTATCACAGCAAATCATAGAAATCACCAAGTAAATATGCCCTGGAGTGGCTATGAGAAGTATACAGAACAAGCTGATAGACTTTGCTATGCTATCTAACTGTAGCAATGACTCAAGGTAAAATTATTTTCTGTTCTTTGTTTACATTTGACTGCAACACTTATCCGGTGGACAAGTGGGATAAACCTGACTTTTTAACAGTCTTTGAATGCAGCAGAGCTAAAATGGGAATTTCTTGTACATACAGTAAACCTCGGATATATCGGAAATTCGCTCACAACAGACAGATAAAAAAGAACCGATTTTTCTGTAATGCATTTCCAATAAAAATTCATTGCATATATCGGATTTTTTATAACAGATTTCGCCTATTTCGGACAAAATCTCCAGTCCGGTTCCAATGCATTTCCATTAAATTTCCCTCGCATATATCGGATGGCCGCATCGTGGCGCTCCGATTCGCCGAATCGTGACAGGCCGCTATACGACGTCATTTGCAGCGTTTGCAGCGTTGCCTGCGCGTCCAGGTACATTGGAAACATAGTCAAGGAAGTGCCTTTTTATAACGGATAAAATCCGATTTACGCATATACCGGATATAAATCCAATATATGCGTAAAACGGACATTTTCCGGTATACGCATGTAACGGATTTCGCTTATATCGGACAAAACCAGTGGGAACAATTGAATCCGATATATCAGAGGTTTACTGTATTATATTGTATTTAGTTGGTGATAAGACATAAAACAGTTCTAGGTTCAGACAGATATGATTAGAAATGATTAGAAATTTAGCATTTATTTCCTATAAATAATGTTTGCTCATCTATTTATGCTTGCAACATATAGTGACAGGCAGAACAATTCAAATCACTGGACGAAAGAATGCTGTTGTTAAAGTCAGCGAGTCAGTAAATAAACAGCAGCAGGTCGACTTTTCCGAATGAATGATGTCAAACAAGCAGCCGTCAAGTGGCCAATCATCATGATGTCATCATTATTATTCTTATTCAGTGTCAGGTGGGATTATTCAAGTGTTAAGACAAGACATTTTAAGCACCACTTTGAGGCTTTGTTTGAACACGTGTGTCATGTCATTGTCCCGGCTTTTAAACCTGCTGCGATGGGAAGAATGCAGGGAAGTTCGCACCACGATTTCAAACGCTTTCATTGCAGGGACACATGCTCATATGCATGGACTTCCATCAGGAAACATGCCGCGTTTTTTTTTTTTTTTACCAATTTGGCCTGGAAACAGAATGAGGGAAAAGTGCAAAATTCCCAAGATAGAAACGGATTCACCTCCCCTCATTGTGACGAGGACTTAAAAGAGTTTGGCGACACGAAAAGCACCGTGGGGAACATTTAGGAAATGGTGAACCACTGGACTAATGCTGTAAAGCTAAATAACCCGCCATTCCACAAGGTCCTAAGGAATTCTGCGGAGTTATTTTTTGGTATGGAGTTACTGGAGGACACTGCTTAAAGCACGGGTGTTAAAATCCAGGCTCTTGGGCCACATCTGGACCATCAAGTCATTTTATGCTGCCCACCGACTCATTTATTTTCTTGATAAATGTTATTTTATATCTAAATTCCACTTTTTCCTCATACACATGCAAATGGCGCTAGAAAAACCTTTAAAGAATTTATGTCACAAGCAAGACCGAGCCATCTTTGAGCGCACAGGCGGGGGCCCACAGCGCCACCTGCTGCTTGTTGAGAAGAGCAATACATGATTTCCAAACATGTCCAATAAGGCCGGAAAAAAGAAAAAAAAAATAGCAAAAAAAATTGCCAAGGTGGCAAGAGTGATCTCTCCTGCCACGTCTTCTTATTCTCTGGCAGACCAAGTCTGTTAAGAAGCAGAGCTACAATACCATCTATTTGATGGCTGTGGAACAACAAGCTACATTCACAGACAGTTCTGTTATTATGTGATAGTGAGCAAGGGCAAAAACATTTTTTAAATAAAAAAATAAATCTAAAATGGATGTTTATGAGCAAGGGTGAATAATCTAAATCTGTGGCAGTCCATATGTATTTGTGGCAGGCCGCCACACATGAATGAATGCATGGGAAACACTGATCTGAGCGTAGCAGGCGTCGAGTAAGGTTGACGGGTTTATTAGCAGGGTAAGCATTATTTTGAGCGTCCATTTATTTTGAACATCAATCATTTGTCTCCCTTTGTCTCCTACAACGGCGTTGAAAGAAATATCCGTGAAGAATTTGATGGTGCAATCCAGCACGCTGCCCGCCAGTGAAATAAAACAGAATGTGCTGATGAAAGCGAGCAAATAAAAAAAGCACACACCGAGAGAAAAGACGCTTGTAATGTAATATTAAGGATAAACAAACTGGTCAGGAGTGTTACATCACCAAAGGCGGGTCTCCTCCTGTTAGCTAAACACACTGTGTGCTACTCGTACATTTCTACGCCTTTCAATAACAACGCTTGTGCAGGACCCCCCAAAGTTATGTGAGAACTGAAGATCACGCCTATAAAAGAAGGGCGAGAAACCCACGGCATGCGAGCCATATACCGCACGCCACCCCAAATGACCCAACCCACCATGCAATGCTAAAAACAAATAGGAAATGCTCATTACACAGTATAATATACACTTTGTTCGGTTTCCACAGAGCTTGGCAAAACCTGAAAAGACTTTGCATGCAATAAAAGATGAGTCACGCTATTCTTTCCCACAAGTTTTATCACTTGTCAAAAGTTCAGCATGACTATAAACAAATGAACAATATTTAATCTGTGCAGGTACCTTTCAAGAAACACTGAACAGCTTTTGATTTACATTTAGCTTCATTTGTTATTCATGCAGGAAACTATACAAAAGACAAAACTAATTTGTCAGCCTGATTGCTGCATTAATATTGTTGGGAAAGGGCTCATTTGTATCATTATTTCTTTTTTTTTCAGATTTGTAAAGGCTGTTTATCCATTTATTTGGTTGTTTATCTGTCACTGTGTTTTGATAGGCTGACTAAAGAAGAGAAAGAGAGTAAACTCTGAGTAAAAAAACTGAGTAGCAATGTCATTCATTTACCAAAACAGGCACACTTCCATTTAACGACGTGTATGCATGTAGATTTTTATGGTCTATGAAACAAATTGGACATAACATTCATTCAGATGACTGGAATGGTGATGGTTTATTCTAGCAGACATGCTTAATCACTGATAAAACAAATCAAAACGTCTTACAACTTTCTGGAAGCAGAAATACTTACTTTAAAAGTAACTTTTATTAGTCAAAGCAAACAATTAAGCTTGATTTAAACGAGTGTTGGCAGTATTGTATTTGAAAAGTGTTCAAATGCGTTAGCAAGCTAGTGACGTAAAGTGGTTGAAAGTGTCGTTAATTTATTGGGCGTAAATGTATGAATAACGCAAAGTTCTTACCTTAATGCTGCGGAACATTGTCCCAGTGTGTCTCTTCACGTCTTTGTGGAACCAGAAGTGAATGAGTTCGTTTGTTGACAGCTAGTTTTGTCCACACATGCGCGTGTGCGTGTGTGTGTGTGTGTGTGTGTGAAATACCTCGTTTCCCCCGGTGAGCGCGAGGGGCATTTATCGGACGAATGTGACGTCACTGCCGCACGCGCAAGTGTAATTATCACGAGAACAAAGTGTTCCGCGCTCATTTTTTTGAGTCACGTCCTCGGTGACTTCTAAATGATTTGTATTTTTTTCAATAAACAAATAAATGTGAGCAAGATATGTCCATGCTTATTCTATGAATACAGACACGAGAGTAGGGAGCTTTGTTAACAAACCATTTCCACTTGTCATCATTAATTAGTTATTCACTTTGTTCCAGATAGGCTAATTGCAGCTAACGAGGTACCGCCTGGAAGCTAGTGTTTATGAAGCACAGTGACATGAGTGTCTTTCTGTATATGATTTTATTATGTTACTTATTTCTTTTTTGTTTGTTAAAATACCATTTTACATATTTTATATGCTTTTGTCCTGTTTTTTCTGTTCAGCTTGGCTGTATTGTAAATGACCACTACCTAAATATAGATCAGGGTTTCAAATAAATAAATTATTTGAATTAATTATTACATAATTATTCAAATTAATAATTAAATTAATATCATATCTTGTATTCTTTATGCTATGAGATGAAATACACAACTTTTTACATGACACATTTTTACATGACACATGAGGCGAATTAGTATTGGCGATACCACCCTGAATTTTCTTCTCAGTATCGGGTCAGAAACAAAACCAGTGGTATCACACATCACAAAAGGCAGGACTGATATTTCTTATTTCTTCTGGATAAAGACCAAAAGGCATTATGACAATTTTTTGTCCAATGAGAAGCATGCATCCACAAATTTTGTGTATGGTTGATTTTATCTGAAAAACTCTTTTAAGTTTATGTTTTACAGTAAAATTAAAACAAAATGGAGATAGATGGTTTTCAGGATCACCATGATGTGTAAATCTTTTACCAAACAATGGCCGGGACCTTCCCGGGAAACCTCTGTATTTTGCCCGTTCTTTCACGTACTCACGCTCACAAATGCTCCGAAATTGTTATTTTTCTGAATGAATTCCCTTTTTGATCATGTAAATGTTGGCAAGTATGCACCATGCTGGATACATTAAATGTTCCAATTGCCAGAAATAATCTTTCCAATATGACGTCCAGCAGGGGGTGACTCCAGTAGTCCACTGATGGATCTCTTGGAGATAACAACACTTCCTCTTAGTTCATGACAAGTTTTCTTCAGTAAAAGGGCGTTTCTACAGAGGAATGTCTGTGTTAAAAAATACATGATGACACATCAAACTGTAGACTTTCCATCTGTTACTTAACATGCCAAATGAACAGAGCAATGTTTTGATGCGTGAATCATTGGGAGGCTGATCAGTTTTTAATGAGTCAGAGTCCAATGGAAACTCTAAAAAAAGACTCTGGCTGCTTAGGGAGTCGACGCGACAGAATGCTTTGGACAAGGCACTGATGTTAACTGACATGACAAGTGAAAGTGACTTGGCCGGCGCGTTATCAAAAAAAAAAAATGTTCAGGATCAAACCTGACTGGTTGATTTGCCGAAAGACCACATGAAAGGACAGCTGAAGGTAAAAGAAATACAATTTAATAGTGAATGGAGTTCAACCATGCAGTGACCATAAAAACATGTCACAGGAGCTTCATGGTGACAGTTTTAAATTGTACTCACAAAAATCTAGCGCAGGGGTAGGGAACCTATGGCTCGGAGCCAGACGTGGCTTTTATGATGACTGTATCTGGCATTTCTTACCACAATAAAATTAAGACATTTTTTTGCAGAAATTTTAAAAGTAAAAAAATACAGAAATTAGTGTTAAAAATGACAATTAATCAATGGTTAATCGATAAGGCAATTAATCAACAACTATTTTGGGAATTGATTGCTTTTTGATTTAAACATTAAAATATCTTCTTAGAATTTCCTTTATTTCTGAAGAAAGTGTTTTTTAATCTGATTATATTAATTTGATTAATTGATTGATTGACTGAAGCGATTAAGCATTAGTTGCAGTCATATTCAAAATATTAAACTTTTTAATTAATTTTAATCCATCCATTTTTTTTACCGCCGTGTGGGTGGCCAAAGTCAATGCCAGCTGTCCTTCCCATACTTTCCGGATCAGAAACCAAAACCCAATTACTGTATAACACAGGAGCCTACCTGGTCATTCAGAGGTCAAGAAGTAAACTTCCTTCCTTTAATCAATAGTGAGCTAGCTAATTTTGCATAGAATCTTTTTTCATCTTTTGATGAAGATGATGGCAAAAAGAAAGATAAGGAGTACCGTGCTAGCCCATGCAGCACCTGAAGTCACAATCATGGCAACAAGCTTCAGTATAACAATGTTATTAAAAATAATTAATTAAGACTACTATCCTAAAATTGTTGGTTTTGCTGAAAATGCACACATTTAGTTGTATTCAGTGGTTAAAAAATATATAATTGCATTTAAAACTATGTGGCTTTCATGGCTCTCTTAGCAAAAAAGGTTCCCGACCCCTGATCTAGCGGAAATTTGAGTCCTAATGCAGGACCTGGGGGAAGTTGTTGGGATTGTAGGAATACAAAACAAGGAGAAGTGTTCCAATCCATATGCTGAGCAAAATGAGCAACACGAACACACACACACACGCGCACACACACACACACACACATCTCATTCAAGAAGTAAATGCACCATTCTGATCAAACTGCCGTACCGCACTCGACCTTCAACAAAAGGGTTAGGATGTTGGTCACTTCCATGCCTGTCAGTCCTGGTGATGAGTGAAAGGTCGCCTATGGAAGAATACTACTTCAACTATATGGAAAAAAAACAGCAACTGTACAAAAAACTGTCATTGTGCTCCAAGGCTGCTCTTTGGAAAAGGCACAACGGGAATCCATGAGTCCACCAGCAGCTTCGAGTGCTGCCGTTCTTTAAAGGGGTTGGGGGGTGTCAAGGGGGGATTTACACGTAAGCCCCCAACGCGGCGTGAAATTCTGTGAGACACTGAACCAGTTGCTGGAACTTGGGTCTTTCCTCTGGGTCCAGAGCCCAGCAGCACGCCATGACGGCAAACCTGAAACACAAACGAAGGAGGGAGTTCAAGCCAAGCGTGGCGGTATAATCTTGGACGCAAAAACACGCTGGACGTCGGGAGGAAGCACAGGATTTCATTTTGGAACTGTCACCTCATCGCCTATTGTACATGGCAGGAAATCATTGATTGGATGAATGATTTTTACACCTCACTGACCTGCACTGTAGTTGTTATCAAAACACAGAATGTTTTGATAGTAAAGAATCCAAGATTGTTAAGAACCTACTGCAAAAACACAAATCAAAATCTGCTTCTCGGGCATTCAACTGATCACAACTGGACTTTTCAGGTTACTTTACAAGACGTTTGGCCACTCAATCAAACAGGCTTCATCAGTTCATGAAGCCTGTCAGACTAGAGTCAGACTAGATAGGACAGCTCTACTCTGAGAGCCTAGCGCAAGATCCCGTCTATTTATCCCATAAAGGAGGAGGCAGGTCCGGACAGGAATGGTTGGCTCTTTAGTGGTGTCAAATGCCGATCATTGGGATACAATGGAGTGCCCGCCAATGATGGTCGTTTGGGTGGTATCGCCTTCGTTAGCGTTCACCTATCTGTGCTGTTTATAAGGACCTACTACAGAAACACTAGTCAAAGATCCTCTCTATGACAGGAGAAACAGAAGCGTTCTGTTTTAGTCAAAGATTCTCTATCGTGTATTAAAAAAGACTTCCGGTTTGTCTACCTAGTGCAAAAAAAAGACCTTTCCTACAAAAAACTAATCAAAAGAGCCTGACAGAAGCAACAGGAGTGCTTTACCGTTTTTAAGAAACTACTGCCAAAACATTCATCAAAGATCTTTTCTATTATGAGTGTGTTGTGCTGTCGTGTGGAGAAGTCAGAAGAGCAAGCAGTCAGTAACAATTTCTGTGTTCTAACTGTGTTGATTTTGCGTAAGTCATGGAACAAAAGAGGTTGTCTGTGTGCAAATAGATAGAGTGTGCAAACAGGGAGCGGGGTTGCTAACAGCCATTTCCCACAACCATCGGTAGGTCTACCACGTTTTTTTTTTTAAACACTGGTAGTCCCGCAAAAAACGTGTAATGACCACATCACTCGTTACAGATGCTGTAGAAAACCTAACGTTGAAATGCTAAAGCTAGATAGATAGATAGACTCCCTTTATTGTCATTGCACAAAAACACAGTAGTGAAATTGCCAACGAAATGTCGTTGCCTGGCTCCCATATAATAACAGACACAAAAGAAGATAAGTAATAATAAATAATAATAATAATAATGTGGAGAATAAATAGATAGAATAGACACCAAATGTGAACAACATAATGTAAAGTGCAGCGTGAACAGTAAATTGCCCAAATAATTTAAATAATTTAAATAAATAATAATAATGTGAGTAAAGGTAGAGGGGCTTATTTGGCATTGAGCAGTCTGATGGCCAGGGGGAAGTAGCTGTCTCTGAACCTGGTCGTCCTACAGCGGATGCTGCAGAGCCTTCTCCCCGATGCCAGGCGAGAGCTATTTACCATTCAGAGAAATCCTGAAGTAACCGCTTTTTGTGAGAAACTTGGGACCGTCTAGTCTCCAATTCTGGATCAGATTCAGGATTCTGGAAGCTCAAGAAAGCCTTCCGTACTGGTTGTCATGTGTAGCTGCTATATAGGAGTCCCAAACTCAATACAAAGGGCATAAAAATGTGCTTAATAGGTCCCCTTTAAAGGTCAAACGTTTGGCAAACGTCCTCTCTCACAGGAGTGTTCTGCTGTTCTTAAGAACATACCGGTACTGTTAAAACAATCAAAGATCTTCCCTATGACAGGAGCACCGTTTTTAAGGACAAACTACAAAAATGTTTGTTAAAGAGCCTCTATGACAGGCGCAACAGGACTGTTCTGCCGTCTGAGAACCTACTGCAAAAATAGTGGTCAAAGATCCTCTCTATGACAGGAGCACGCTTCTGTTTTTAAGAACCTACTGCAACAACACTGCAACAACACTGGTCAAACATCCTACTACTACAAAAATGCTTGTCAAAGATCCTCTCTGATAAGAGCAACATGAGTGTTCTGCTGTTTTTGAGAACCTTTGGACAAACAGTAGTCCAGTTTTGCTTGCTTTTTGTGGGGCAGCAGTGAAGGTACAAAAAAAAAGTATATAAAAGTGTGATGACTTACAGTTCATCAGGACAGTTGATGGGCTGCGCTATTCTGTAGCCGTCCTTCAGGTAGGCGGACATCTCAAAGGGATCGATGTCCACGTACGGCGTCTGGCCCAGTGTCATCAGCTCCCACAGCGTCACGCCGAAAGCCCACTGCGGAAACACAACACGTCATCAACGCCGAGGGGCCGAGCCCAGTGCTTCATTTACTAACACGTGAAATCATCCGTCGACATCAGGTGCCAAAAAGACAAACCTTCACCCTTGAGGGAAGACACTGGAAAACCTTTTGCAATAACTTCTTTGGGAAAACATCTCAACGTTAATGAACAATTCCATCAGTAGCGGCCAACTTTGGTTGATCTTTCAAGGCACACAGATTATTGTGTCCTGTGGGCATATAAACATGGAACCTAGCAAAAGAAAGATTTGACTAGATTAGATGTATAAATACATCTCTGGGAGCAGGTGTTCAGCTTTAGAAAAATGTATATATACCTATACACGTCTTTGGAATTGAATAAGTAAAAAAAATATATATATATTTTTTTAGACTTTTGGCAATTATATGTAATTAATTGGGCGGCACGGTGGTCTAGGGGTTAGCGCGCAGACCTCACAGCTAGGAGACCAGGGTTCAATCCCACCCTCGGGCATCTCCGTGTGGAGTTTGCATGTTCTCCCCGTGCATGCGTGGGTTTTCTCCGGGTACTCCGGTTTCCTCCCACATTCCAAAAACATGCTAGGTTAATTGGCGACTCCAAATTGTCCATAGGTATGAATGTGAGTGTGAATGGTTGTTTGTCTATATGTGCCCTGTGATTGGCTGGCGACCAGTCTAGGGTGTACCCCGCCTCTCGCCCGAAGACAGCTGGGATAGGCTCCAGCACCGCCGCGACCCTCGTGAGGAAAAGCGGTAGAAAATGAATGTAATTAATTGCGTTACTATCATTATCATCAAAATAGTGTTTCCCATACAGTCATTTATTTGTGGCGGCACAATTACTGTACATTTGTCCCACCACAGAAGCATTTCAAGCGCTATTAAAACAAATAAATAATTGGAAAAAAATCCATGAAATAAAAGAGGGACTCCCCACACACTAAGGAGAGGATGAAACACCTGTTAGCTTCATCGTGTAAACAGCCGGTGTGTGATTGTTATGAAATAAAGACCAGCATGTAAAGGCACGCAGACGTGATTCACAGCTCCAGGACACACACCATCTTTATAAGGTGTTGATTTACCTCAACAACAACAAAAAGGTACAAACTGTGACAAGTCACCAAACAACATGATACATTTGCACCTTACTTGGCTTACTGTCTACTGAAAGGGAAACGCTTTAAAAGGCCACTGCTTCTAAATAAAACATTGTGGTGATTTCTGATGCAGGAAGCAGCGGCATGTGTTCATTACAGGACAAGAAGACGAAGCAGAGCTCCTCCTCGTAGCGCCGCATTCCCTGCAAATAAACTAACAAGCCTACGGAGTGTCTGAGCGCGTCACGTTTGGTGGCGTGTCATGTCGAGATGATGCTGAACAGCACCGTCTGCTTGTCTGGACTTCCCCTTGAAGTTCAGCTGGTAGCTAATAGCAGGCCTCTGGGGACTGCGAGCAAGACAGGCGGGTGCTGCCGTTTTTGGCTTCCACGAGGCGCCGTGACCATAAGAGGAATGCGGAGGGGATGTGGATGGGTGTCTGAGCGGCGGGGCTGAGGATCCCTGGGTGCACCTTGACCGTGATTCTCAGATTGACCCCGGCTATATCTGGGACGCTGGGAAACATATTTCCCTGTAGGAACTCAATTGGTTCTGGGGTCAAACTGTGGTCATCCAAAAAGCTTTATTAACATTTTTAACCGTCATACAAGCGTAATAATAAGTGCATGACAAAAGGGGGTCAAAATTCTCAACTTTAAAATTATAACGAGCAATGGGACCTCTTTTTGAGAACCTACTGCAAAAACACTTTGCAAAGATCCTCTATTCCTGTTTTTATGGACCTACTGCAAATGCTAGTCAAAGATCCTCTCTCCGACAGGAGTGCTGTGTGGTTTTAAAGGATCCAGTGGAAGAAGACTAGTCAAAGATCTTCTATATGCCATGTGTGCTGCTGTAAAAAATATTTTATTTGATAAACAGCCGGGCTGCACGTTAGCTCGCAGACCTCACAGCTCGGAGACCAGGGTTCAATGCCACCCTCGGCCATCTCTGTGCATGCGTGGGTTTTCTCCGGGTACTCCGGTTTCCTCCCACATTCCAAAAACATGCTAGGTTAATTGGCGACTCCAAATTGTCCATAGGTATGAATGTTAGTGTGAATGGTTGTTTGTCTATATGTGCCCTGTGATTGGCTGGCCACCAGTCCAGGGTGTACCCCGCCTCTCGCCCGAAGACAGCACCCCCGCAACCCTCGTGAGGATAAGCGGTAGAAAATGAATGAATGATAAACAGCCCTATTGCAAAAGACCTACCTACTTTAAACACCTACTGTGAAAACACAACTCAAAATTGTGCGGGAGGCCAGAACACACACACACACAATTTTACGCTTATAATTCTTAACAGTCCACCTTGAATTATTTGTCTAATTTTTCATATGTTCTCATTTCCCTTTTTTCAGGAGAACTTTAAACATCAGACCACATCAAACTATGAAATTGAGTATATATGAATATGAATATAGTTTTGTAGTTCTTTTTTTTTTTACTGAATAAGACATCCAACATCCATGAAAGTCGTGTTGTCAGCTGCTATGTTAAAAGTTGAAATACTTAAAAGCAACCGGCAGGCCGGATTCAAACGCTTGGTGGGCCGCATGTGGCCCCCGGGCCGTAGTTTGCCCTCCCCTGCTCTACATGATAGCTGTGCTCTGCTGTTTTTCAGGACCAATTGCAAAAACACTAAAGATCCTGTATACGTTGGGTGAATTTGTTGTTGTTGTTGTTTTTAGTAATCAGCCGCAAAGTGGTGAACTCAAGTCATCTGTGATGCCATTCATGGGCTACATTTGGCCCACGGGCCGCCAATTGAAGAACCCCGTTGGTAGGATACCTACATCAATCAGATTTATGCATCTCCAGAAGGACTTTATGAGACAAACCGCATCAGAACAAAGCTGCACAGGAAGCAGGACATGAATGAAAATAAAAGCTGCAAGCAAAATGAAAGAAACCTCAAGGAAAGGGCCGAATCGAGGGCGAGGAAGAGCAAAAATGCATGCAGCCGCACACAAGGGTGTCGACTTTGTAGCGTTGTCGGCCGCAGCAGGCTCCAAGACACGCGTGCACAGTAAAACCTTTATAGACACATTTTCTTACCACGTCGCTGGCGCTGGAAAAGTCGTTGTCGAGCAAGCTTTCCAACGCCATCCAGCGCACAGGCCGGTTCTCGTTGTCCCCCAGGCAGTGGTAATCCATGGGAAACAGATCTCGGGCCAGGGCGTTGTCCGTGATCTTTACCTGCATGTTGTCGTCGATGCTTTGGGGAAACGAGGTTGCGTAATGTTACGTTTCTTACACAGAAATCACTCGGAAGGAGTGACGATAGGACAGTGGAGTCGGGCAGGGGCACTCACACACAGTTCCTGGCTGCAAGGTCTTTGTGTATGACCTCTCGGCGAGCCAGGTAGCTCATTCCGCACGCAATCTGGATTGCCATGTAGACCAGGTCCTGCTGAGAGACGGCCTGGCGAGGAAACAAGCAGAGACAATGCTGGGAGCAGGAAACGCTGTTGATGTGACTTTCTGTACTCGTGTCATGCTGCTCCTACTTCCTTCACTTTGGGTGGAAAGGGGGACTCGCTACTTCAACAATACATTTATATTCAGAGACTTTTTGCTTTGTAGGCCTGAATGGGAATGAAAATGAAAGGATGCAAGGGTTTGGTGGTCCATAGCGCCTACTTCGAACTGTTTTTCCAAAAACGTTCACTTTATTTTGTTTGTTTGTCTCGATATCATTTTTTTTCCTTCACTCATACACATACTTTGTTCTCATAATTATGACTTTATTATTTTTGACTTTATTCCTCGCAACATTAGAACTTTTTCCGCAACCTAATCTCCCAAAAACTACATTTTTATTCCTGGTTTTGTTTTTCACATGTTACAAAGTTACTGCCTTTTCTTTAATATTTCAAGTCAAGGCTACTAAAATTATTCATTCATTTTCTACCGCTTATCCTCACGAGGGTCACGGGGGCGCTGGAGACTTTTCCTCTTGTAAAATATCTTCTAATTATGAATTTATTCCCATAATATTGTGGGTACAACTTTTTATTCCTGCAAAATTACAGATGTTTAACCTTTTGCTGTTGCTCCATGCTACTAAAATTACATAATATTTCCTCATAATATTACAAAGGTATACTCATAAAATTGCAACTTTTTTTTCTTGTTAGAATAGTCTGGTTTTGTTTTTTGCTTTTCTGTAACTGTATTTTTTTATTCTACAACTATTTGAACGTCTCGTTGTACATTTTGTTCTCATAAGGACTCCCATAATAGTTTGACTTTATTCTTGTTACATTATAACTTTATCCGCAACCTGATCTCCCAAAACTACAACTTTAATTCTTGTTTTGTTTTTCCTTTTTTTTTTTTTTTTTAACAAAATGACTTCCTTTTCTTTAATATTTCAACTTCATGCTACTAAACGTATTTGTCATAATACAACATGGTTATTTTCATAAAATGACATAATCTCATGAGATTACAACTTTGACTTAATTCCTGTAAAACTACTATAGATTTATCAATTTTTGCTGTTGTTAGTTTTTATTTTTAAATTATATTTTTGAATATGCGGCAGGACAATAAAAAAAATTTAAACTCAACCACAGGCTACACTAGGCCCCCGGGCCGGACACCCCTGATGCGTCATACAACATCAACGATTGCAGCCAAGCGAGCTGGTGATTTCTGTACACATTGGGAAAGCGTGACGTTTTCCCAGAGTGATACGCTGCAATGCCCTTGCACCGCCTTGTGACAGATGCACAGGTTGTAATTTATAGCTATGCCGCTATTGCAACAGCGTGACTCCATGGCGTTGTCTCTCGGGCCGTGCCAATAAACGCCTAATGAGAATGTGTTTATCTGAAATCCCCCACAAAAGGAGTTTTGAGAAGGGACGGCAAGCTCCGTCTTGCGATTTGCTACTTTGGTAACTCGGGAGCTGACTGATCGACTGGATCTCTGCGCTGCTCCTGTGCCAAGGAAGCCAAAGACTCCCCCGGGTTAGTGGGTACAAAAGCCTGATTGTCTTCATGTAGCCAATCCTAATCTCCGCCCTGAGGATCTGCTACACAACTACATCAACACTCCCTCTGAAAACAGAGGGAACCGCAAACACACCAAGCTTTCTTTTCCAGATTGACACGTTTGACAGCGTGAAGGATTTATTTCCACTCTTATGTAAATGCATTTCATGATGCCAAGTGGGGGCCATGCCTGCTGCAACACCTGCTCCTCAACTTTGCTGCCCAGGAATATTGGAATAATAATACAGGGCTGAGTTACCTGTTGGTAAACACATTATAATGGGACTGTAACTTCTTGTTCCAACTCTGTACAGCAGATGGCATTGTCGCAGAGAATAAGAAGATGTAGCACAAGGGAGAACTGGAATAATTAATCAATAACTAATAGACTATCCAATTAATTGGCAGCTATTTTGGCTTTGCTGAATCAGTTTTATAGTTGGAAATATAAATATCCTCTTATTTCAGCCTCTCAAATATAAGTATTTGTTAATTTCCTTGGTCATCCATAAAAACAGACCTATTTATTATCTTTGTGTTTTAGGCAAAACAAGATATTCACAAGCAACAGTTTCGACTTTGGAAAATAGTTATCAAAAAGGTTTTGCCTCCTCTGATATGTTGTGGTTTGTGTTTGGTTCATATGGATTTGGTCTGTCTAGGGTCTTTTTCCACCGAGGGCCACACACACCAAAAAATTGAAGGATGATATTTTGCAAATATACATATTTCAAGAAAATATCTGATGTAGATTTAGTGTTAAACATATTGTTAGGATTAACTTTGCTCCTTATTTATTTCAAATATTTCAACGTTCTTCTCTTTACATTATAATTTATTCCCATACTTTGACTTTTCACCAACCATTTTTTTCCAAAAAGTAAAGCTTTATTTCACCATTTCCTATATTTGAACTTTTAATAAAATATTTATGATTTAATTATCTTAACTCTATGCCAGTGAAATGACTTTATATTTCCTCATAATATCACAAATGTAGTCTCAGAAAATTTCGACTTTTTCCTGGTAAAATACAACTTTTCTCTCTTCATATTTTCAATTAATGCTTGTAATTTTTTTTGTCTTTTTCCATTTCTGCAGGATTGTTTATAGCAACTATTTCAACTTCTTGTAAATTTTATTCTCGTAATTATTGCTTTTTCTCATAGCATTCAAATTTTTGCAACCTAACAAAAATTAAATGTTTGTTTGATTCTCACAATATTACTGAAAAAATTACTCAAATTTCAATAAATATTTCAACTTTATGAGACTAAAATTAGTATTTTATTATTATATTATTTCTAAATTATTTCTCCTCATATTACATCATTTTAAAATTAGTTTCATTATATTGTAACTTTTTAGTCTTAATATTTAGAATTTATTCACACAAAATTACTGCTGATTTTTCAGTTTTGCCTGCCGTTGTTTTTTTGTTTTTGAATGCGCTGCAGGTTTTCTTGCATTAGTTGTAGTTTCACAAAACATGATTCTGCAGTGCGAGGTGCATCACCTGTGGGTTGTTGGCTTCCGCCAGCTTGCACTGGCGCAGGAACAGCTTCAGGTTCCCCCAGGCCATGAAAGGCAGCAGCACCATGGGCTTCTCGCCATCCTCTGTGCAAACATGACTGATGGGCAGCAAGTTCCTGGAATAAAGAGAGAGGAGAGCAATTTCAGCAACTCGGCAGATGCTTCATTAGGTACGGTACAACGGCATAATGAAATATAAAAATTCTGCTTTGACAAGAGGGAATTATCAGTGTTGATGGAACAACCAATTCTCCCTTTGCTCTGAACTGTATCACTCAGGCCTGTCACAATAATCAATAAATCAATTATCTGCACGATAAATAATAGTAATAGTATCTGTCCCTGGGCGTGTTGGTTTTATAGCGGAATGAACGGAGTGAGTAAACTGTCCTGTCAGTCATTCAGTCTCTTTGTCCCAGTGGGTGGAGGCGAGGGTGCGAACAAGTGCACACACAGCAGCAGCACTCTGTGTGTGCTCGCTAGCTGTTGCTAGCTCACTATCCATGCATTGTTTCTAAATAACCTGCCATGGGTCCAAAGAAAATGTCTGCAATTGGATGAAGAAGGTGAGAAAAAAACTCAACACAAATTACGAAGATGGCATCACCTCTCTTCCTTCTCCACCCCTCATCACCATGTTGGCCAACAAGTCTTCAACAAAGGCAAAATAAGGTCTAATAAGTATTTAATGTATCACCAATAACATTAGTTCTATATTATAATAATATTATTTTGCTTTTTCTCCTAATTTAAAATATAACTTTTATACACAATGTATTTTTTGTTAACTTCTGGAAAGCGACTATAGGGGTGCTATTGTATGTCTAGAGGACTCTCAAAATGTTTTGAGCAATTTTTCTATTCTACAACTCCAAAAACATTGTAAATAATGAATCCTACTTTGCTGAAATTCACTTTTCACAGTCGGGTCTGGAACCAATTAACTGCTGATAAAAATAGGGATTACTGTACAGTGTTTGGGTAAATTTAATTACATCTCCTGTGCTCAAAACATGCTGGTTGCTATGGCAGCCATTTGGGGAAAACAGATCTTGTATTTGATAGAGCAAACCCCAACAAATCACATATCACTGCCGGCCCAGGATGTCCTCTCCACAGCACAACAGCTTTTATTTTTGTGTTTGAAACAAGGCTGTGAAGCGCTTGTCCCTTACAGAGAACAAAAATGCATCACAAAGTCCCAGGAGGACATTGCAATGTAGTGGATTGCAGGTTTACCTAATGAAGGGGCCAGTGTGTGCACATCGATATGTCAAAAGTGAGATCAAAAATTGAAGTTGGCAGGGATTATTCCAAAACACTGTTAAAGCAGGGGAAGAGGAAATCTCAGATCTCGTGGAGAGGAAAGGTGTTGACCAATTTATTTTATTTTTTCCACAGGACAATCCAGTCAAAATGTCTCCTGTTGATTTGATGGAATGTAGCTCTTATTTATTCACCCACTATGGAAAGACACTGCCACAAAATAACCAGCCGAAAGTGAGATTTGAATTCTCTCAAAAGTCCTTCACTGTCTACAAACTTGTTTCAACAGCTTCTTAAAAAGTGTTGGTTTTGGGCCAAAGAGTTACTAAAGGGCACAAGGCAGACACCTGGGATGTCGTAACGGATCCTTTACCAGGTCAGGCTCTTCTGCCTCATGGGAATAACAGTGACAATTTCCTTTACAGGATATAATCATACAAACATCAAGCATCCATCCGTCCATGTTAGCTGGTTATGCTAAGAGTCCACTGGGCCGGTGCTAGTTCGTGCCAATGCAGTTTGCTGTGGCGCCTAGTGTCGCCAATAAGGTGCCTAGTGGCATGCAGTGGCTCAAACGGCCTCCCAACTGGCTCGTGTTGGCCCGTAACGGCGGCAAAAATTTAGTAATGTTTAAAATCTTTGTCGCGCCAATTGCTTGATGCAATGTCCACCAAGTGGAACCAAATGTCGCAAACAGTCCGCCTATTGGAATCCACTGGAATGTAATGGCGCGAGCCAAGTTGTGCCAACGGTGCTAGGAGTCCACTGGGCCGGCGCCAGTTGGCGCCAAAGATGTGATCGTCAAATAACAGCAACATGACGAGCGAACATTAATTCGGCGCCACAGCAAGCCACTATGCGCCAATCACATAATCTTTGGCGCGAACTGGCACCGGCCCAGTGGACTCCTAGCATTACATTCTAAAAAGGACACTCACCTGTGATGAAGGCCGCGAAGCTTGCAACTTTCAGTCAACATCATCGTCACCTGGACCTCAGAGGCGTGATCTGCAAAGGACATTTATTTTTTAATTACAGAGCAATTTTAATGCATACACACGCGTAAATGTGCGCACACAAATTCAGTTAAGTTCCAAATGTGAAAAATTTTAACAGTTCATGGTGTTATATTTGTAAATACATTTTTGGTTTTATGTAAAACCACCCCTTTTGTGTTATGGTGGTAGAGTTTAGATATTTGAGCTGTCACAAAAACCCTTTTCTAGTTGGGAACTGATATTTTCCTGAAACTTACCTATGTTCCACTGCTGATTACTAAAGAAACGGTAGAAGCGGTAGAAACTAGAAACTAGACTCTGTTTTTCTGATGACAGACAGGAGTTTAATCATTCTTTTGGTAGGTTCCAAACAATATTCTGTGTGTCTTGAAAGATCAGTCAAAATCGTCCAAAATGGCTGGTATTGAAGGGGTTGTCGTTGGAAAAATGGCTGGCATTGAATGAGTTAAAAATTAAAACACAAGCTTACATGTCCAAAGTGTATTTTAGTGTATTATATTAAGGAAATGAGAAGGATGATTGCAATGGCTATTGCATTTATAACGGTGCAAGAAATATATATACTGTATATACAAAAGGAGGTAACCAAGTAACCGCGATAAACGAATGATTACTGAAATGTAATTTTTGACCAGCTGCCTGCCACCCTCTCAGAATGGATCCATGACTCACTTTTGAATCCCGACCCACCAGTGGACAAGCCCTGACTTCCCACCTAATGAGAATTGTGTGTGTTCAACCGCTGCGATGCTAGCCAAAAGCAGCCACGGTGACTTGTACAGTGGAGGCCTCTTACACCGCTTTGTCCACATACAATTTGAAAAATGTCTACGAACTACATCTTTATTGCGGGGCAGTATGAGACCACAGCAGTGACATAACTCTTGTCTAGTCCAACAGTATTCAAATGTGCACACAACGACTTCCTGTTCAGTGCAAAGTAAGCTTCAAAATAAAAATAAAAAGCATGGCCGTAATCAACCACAGCAACTAACAAAATGTACTAATTCAATTTCTTCCAGCGGAAGGAAGATTTGTGCATGTCATAATGCTTTATTATAATTATAAAAGCAGAAGAATCTAAATAAATGGAGGCATCATCAAAGTAAAGGCGTTTGTGGACATCCCCTAATGGCTAGACATAAAGGGTCCCCAATGTATTTGCATTTTTCCAAGCTAACAGGATGAGTGTGGGTGTGGTTACCTTTCACAGTCTTCACAAAGACTGGCCTTTCCTTACTGGGGTCCTTTTCATCCAGCAACACACCGTGGAAGATGCGGCCAAACGTGCCTGCCCAAAAACAAACCACAGCGTTTTGTTATTGTGTGAGGCAAACATCCACAGGCATCACGTTCAAATGCCACCTCGTCGCTCACCGCCATGGCAATCTGATCAAGTGCCAGCTAAGTGGTTGAAATGCTGTGTCACTCGATGCCATGATGGGTTTTTGTGGCTGCTGCCTTCAAGGAGCTGAGCCAGAACAAGACAGATTCACTCGGGGAACTCAAAACGCTTTGAACGACCGGAGAAGCCAAGCGAGCACATCAATCATGCCCGTTGTCTAAACTGTCAAGAGAAGCGCTCCGGGACTTGAGCGAGGTGAGATGCAATATACCATCCACATCAAATTAGAAAAACATCTGCGCCCCGAGGGCAGCCAGGCCTTGTGTCTCAACAGGAGAGGCAATGCGGTCTAACAACAGGGTTAGTGTTTAACCGTCTCCCTCCCACCTCCACCGTGTCGGTCAGGCCTGCCTGGACCTGCTTGCTCCCAACAACACTACCTGCTAAGACCTCGGCTCTGGTTGGTACGATGTTCTTCTCCTTTCTACGTATATTGCTGGGTAATGTTAAATACCTTTAATTATTATCATAGTATTTACTATAACAGTGTCAAAGTTCACTGGTTGGAGTTTAGATTTATTGTATGTTTTCCTGTTTTATAGTAAGAGGGAGATAAATATACAGTATATGTAAATATACACAGTGGGGGCCAAAATTATAACTTGACATACACATTTAAGAGGTTTTAGTTTAATGGCCATTAAAATACCAATAAAAACATCATTTTACTCTATAAACCATAGCACAGGTCCATCATAAGGAAATGTAGATTATTTTCCTTCCAAATAGTAACAAGTTCGGCCCATTTCACACAATCATGCTCCTTTCTCAACAATGTCATGCAAATTTGGGGCAAGTTGGAAAAGAAGCTTGCTATTGTACATACCAAGGAAAGCCTTTGGATTGAGTTGTGGAGAAGGCATGTGATAAGATTAGTGGTGAAGTTCTCAGGAAATATACTGAAACTATGCCAAAGAGATGTGCTGCTGGTATCACCCCTGTCCTGCATCACGGTTATGACGGTATTAATTCTTTCCTTTTCTTTGACACACTGTAAAAGTAGAAAAGTCAGCCTCATGCTTTGGAATCATAATGGACATGAAGAGTTAAAAAGCTACCCAAAAAGAACAAAAGTGTCCTTTGTCAATGCAGCAATGTTGCTAGTTCTCTTTTTCTACAGTATTGATGGGGTTCAACCATGTGACCTCATATCACTACCAGTCACCAGCATAACATACGACCATACTAAGTACGTTTCTGCAATATTTTGGAGTCATTCATTCATTTTCTACCACTTATCCTCACGAGGGCGTGCTGGAGCCTATGCCAGTTGTCTTCGGGCGAGAGGCGGGGTACACCCTGGACTGGTGGCCAGCCAATCATAGGGCACATATAGACAAACAACCATTCACACTCACATTCATACCTATGGACAATTTGGAGTCGCCAATTAACCTAGCATGTTTTTGGAATGTGGGAGGAACAGAGATGCCTGAAAGGGGAATCGAACTCTGGTCTGGTCGAGCTGTGTGGCTTGTGCGATAACCACTCAAGTGCCTTGCAGCCATGTTTTGGAGTACATGTTGAAATGAGGGCTGCAAGGCGGTTGAGTGGTTAGCGCGCAGACCTCACAGCTAGGAGACCCCAGTTCAAGCCCACCCTCGGTCATCGCTGGGTGGAGTTTGCATGTTCTCCCCGTGCATGTGCCCGTTTTCTCCGGGTACTCCAGTTTCCTCCCACATTCCAAAAACATGCTAGGTTAATTGGTGAATCCAAATTGTCCATAGGTATGAATGTGAGTGTGAATGTTTGTCAATATGTGCCCTGTGATTGGCTAGCCACCAGTCCAGGGTGTACCCCGCCTCTTGCCCGAAGACAGGTGGGATAGGCTCCAGCACCCCCTAGTGAGGATAAAAAAATGAATGAATGTTGAAATGATTGGCTCCAATTGTGTGAATGTACATGGTTGTTGAAAACAAGACCATTGAAAGGCAGTGAAAGGTTTCAGACATAATGAATGTAATGCTTCGAGTTCTAACGTGTCAGTTTGCGTGCTTACACCCATTCAGTGCACGTGAATACACACTTGTAAATGTCCTTCATCGTTGCACTGCTTGACCTCCATAAACCAATTTTCAGCTGGATTTTACGCACTCTTTTCAATCTTTCCCTTTCAAGTCGTCTGTGGAGCATCGCTGGACATGTACGTATGTTGGCTGCATTTCACATTTTCGAGTTCCAACAATGATTAGTATAAATTGTGCTTCTGGTTACGTACTGTAAATTTGATGTTCATAACCAAGAACCACTAGAACTTATTAGTGTAATAGCTAATGATGTATCTTATTTATAATACATTTATTTTACTTTCAGAATATGCAGAAGGCTGAAAATGGTCCCCAGGCTGCACTTTGACCAGCCCTGTTGTAAAGTACCCACAGAGGCCTCGGATGCCTTTCAAACACACATTTCCCCTGTATTGTGTTGGGTCCGTAAGCGGGAAAGTGTAACATCATTCACAGGGTTGCACTAAATCCCTAAAATAAACTGAAGTACAGTCTTGTTCGTTCTGAGTGCACCATGACGAAGCTGAACGGGGTCCAAAGCAGCCGGCCAGAAGAATGGAGCCAACATACAGTACAAGGCCGAGTGACACTGATGTGGATGTTACAGTGTCTTCTGCAAACACACACATTTGCACCAACCTGCAGCTTTGTCAGACTGTCTTGCTGGCTTTGCGTCTTGCTTGTATAATGGATTTGTTTTTGTTAAAAGAATTAAGTTTGTCATTGCTTCACTGGTGCCAACATAAACCAAACCAAGTAACCTCGAAACGCGTCTTTTCCGCAAGTTAACCTCTCTGTTGGAGACCTCTGGGAGGAGATGGAATAAGTGTGTGTTCCACTTTTTATCCGTTTCAACATCCGAGACTGCAAATGTGTTTTTTACGAGGGGAAAAGGAGCAGCCGGGGCGGGGGTGGTGGTGGTGGGGGAGCGAAAATACCTTCGTGCAAGACATCTCGCAGAGTGACTCGCTCCCTTGAAATGGCGATGTCTTTCACTTTGGCCTTGGCCTCCATGAGAGTGACGCTCCTCAGGTCGTTCTTCTCGATGCGAAGCGATGGGTAGCCTGTGAGGGAGGAGATCCAAAATGTCAACAAAGCCCTTTCAAAGTAACAGGGGAGGAATGTCCACCTTAAATCACGTTGACAGAAACCGCTTTCTCTCAAAAGACACTGAAACCTTGTGTGAACTCCAAGAATGGAGGACATTCATAAACTTGTCGTGTCGTTGATACAGTACACGATGCAGGAAGACTCATGCAGAGTCCTGCAGTAAAACATTGCCATTTCATGACCTCCCTGTGTAGGCGGAAAAAATACATGTACACAGATGCACAAACAATGTAAACATGAGACATTTGTATCAACACACTCCCCTGTGTACACTTCATGTCAGTGGCCGGAGATAACCACGGTCTAACCTCCTGTCTGAGATAAACCAGAGGATGCATAAAGCAAAACAAGCTCCACAGGCAATGAGATGTTGGTGTTTTTATGTTCTTGTGACGTGGGCGCTGTGCTGGATGGACGAGATAAGATAAAACTGTGGCATGCAGGTTGTTGGCGAGGAAGTGAGAGGTTCATACTGCCCCCTGGAGGACAACTTATGAGTTCTAAAGTACACGGTGGGAGAGGAGCATTGCTGCACTCAAATGAGATAGAAGATGGAAGCCAAGTGGTGCGCACCGCAAGCACAAGATGACATTCTCACGTGGACTTACTTTTTGTTTCGTGGGGAGGGGCACCGGGGTTTTGGAAGGAGGAGGCAGCAAGCTGGAGAATGGGTGCAGAGCCAGGGTGGTTGTCTGATAAGAGAGAGCGAGGCAGGGAGGGGGAGTTACCGCACACAAATCATAACATAACATGGATTTGTGAATTGGTAGAAAAACATCTTATATTTTGCACATTTCCTTATTAGCATCTTTCTTTGTGTGCTGACCCTTGGGTATCTGAATGCATGACAGACAGCTGTAGAGCACCCCTCCCCTCGGAAATACAGTACACACCCTAAAAAATGACTTCGTATTCTGTAGAAGTTGCCATTTCTTACCTATAATTACCTATAGAATTCGTAATAATAATGTATACAGTGGTCCCTTGTAACATCGCTGTTGAAATACTGCAGTTTTTCTTGGTTTAATACAGCCTATTAGTGATTAAAAAAAACAAAAAGTTATATTTAAGCAACTTGTACATACCCTCGGTCAAAATTTTTATACTTTCAAGCATAAAAATGGCAGAATGAACTACACTAAATGAACAACAAATGCAAGACAAAAGACACATTGTACATGTGAATGTAGTATTTATATTTGCCTATAGGTGTCGCCAGAACAGCTAGTTATTATAGGTGTCAATGATAGCACAGATTTACATCATTCATTATCTCACAGAATAATAACATTAATTCGTTCATTCATTTTCTACCGCTTATCCTCACAAGGGAAACGAGGGTGCTGGAGCCTATCCCAGCTGTCTTCAGCAAGAGGCGGGGTACACCCTGGACTGGTCGCCAGCCAATCACAGGGCACATATAGACAAACAACCATTCACACTCACATTCATACCTATGGACAATTTGGATGGAATTAGGCAATTAGGATTTGCTCTTTACGTACTTTTGAATTTAGCATTACAACCCACCTTAAAGTCTGTTTCTTGCTTCTTTCTGTACAACTTCAAGTATGTGACTGAACAACTGTTCGGTCATTGTTTCTCTTTGACATCGTGTGTTAACGCCCACCCATCCATCTTCTATGCCGCTTATCCTGATGAGGGTCGCTGACTTGGGGTGCGAGGCTCGGTACACCGTATATTGGTTGCCAGCCAAGAACATATAAACAAACAACCATTCACACTCACATTCATACCAAATGGACGATTTGGAGTCGCCAATTCACCTAACATACATAATGTGGGAAGTGGGAGGTAACCTGGAGTACTCTGACGTGTAATGCACATTACAGCATTAGAAATACATAAAAAGAACTTCAGCAAACTTCCGCAAAGTTAATCCATTCATTTCCTATACGGCTTGTCTTCTAAGGTCCTGAGTATTAAAAGCCACTGCAAACTACAAGCACAATTCACACCTCTCTGACAGTGTCAATCAAAACAGAACACTCTATGGACATAAAAAGGGGTTGATAGCATGTGGGTTGCATCCACAAGAGGGCGATGATGACTCACAAAGTAAACGCACAGGAATCAGCTAACGTTCAACAACACTGCACTCTCATTATCAATCTCTCCTGGGTTGTTTCACAGCCTTCTTAAATGCCTTCCGATGTGCGAGTTTCCTACACATGAAGCCAAATTAGTCGAGTTATTCCAGTGACTGCACACCGGATGACAGACCTATAAAGTTCAATTTGCACTGAATTCTACATTTTCCTCACATTACCGGCACACGCACACTTAAATTTGTAGCTACTTATAAAATTCTCATTGTGTCAAAATAATTGTCAGTTTGGCACATCAGCTCACACCTTCACAGTTGTTTTCACACTTTCGGTTTGTGCAAACACAAAACAAAAAGCAGACAGGGTGTCTGTAAAACAGCTGCATGGGGGCTAGCGTCTTTAAAAGCAGAAGCTTTGAAATTCACATTCACTGTGATGCTATGAGAGAATAGAACTACAAGAGAGGGACTATCTTACATGATGCTGGCATCAGGAAACAAAACAAGTGGTGGACCAGTCTTGTGACACCAGTTCAGCGAGTTACTTGGTCATCGCATTCTTTTAAAGGATGCATATTCTGGAATGCCAGGGGATGCCATTCATATTGCGTCAAAGGATAGCGTCATCAGTGTGAAAACAAGAAGCTTCTATAAAGCTGGTGGACCTAAGCTAAGGTAGCCCGGCTTTTGTGAGCTATGTATAAATGAAATGTAAACTCTTACTGGAAATGGGGGCTGCATTGTTTGGCGTGTCGGCCCTCAGGTACTGTGTGGTCTGCGTGGACGGCTGAGAGAGTCCCTGAGAGCTTCCACTGTCGCTCACGCTGAAAGAGGAAAGTAACAGAAAAATGACTTTTTAATGATGTTTATCAGTAGTGTGTTCCTAGAGCCTGTATATGACAAAAATGTATTGCTCTTCGACCTCATGAGAAACCCTTCTCCCATGCGAACATAGACCCGACTGAAGCTTGATGACCAACGATTATTCTGATAATTCGAATACCTCGATTACAAAAGGTAGTCGAGGGGGTTTTCCACGTTTCGAATAATCGCTTACGTCACTCATGTGGAAGATGAAGAAGGTGTTTAAAGACGCGGGAAGATTGAAGCGGCAGCTAGAATAAGTGACTCGACAGAAAATGTGGCTAACAGAAATTGAAAAACAACACCGTGACATGTATCAGTTTAACGCCACGCTTCGCGGTCGCTGCTTGCCGCTGTGCGCCAACAATGAAATCCCAGCGGTTGCCGGTGTCGCTGATGGATAAAACAACTCTGCGGTAAGATGCACACACCTTTCACAATTGCCACTCATCATATTTGTATTTTTATTTCAAACACAATAATAACATAACCATACTACTACTAATAATAATTACAATAACTACACAGGCTAATGTGGCTGTAATCCAGCTAAAACTCAACTCCAAACTCCCAACATCACTTACTGTCCACATATGTATAAGACATGTATTGCAACACAAATAAGTAGAAGTCTTATTTTCTCTGATCATATGTAGAATATTGGGTAATAAAAATGCAGAGGCGACTATGTGGGTGTTATTTCATGTCTAGAGGGCTCTAATAATGTTAAGAAAAAAAACACATTTTGTTGACCGTAAATAAATTTCTGTGCTATAACTACAGTTCCATTTATGAAAAACTTTGCATTTTTTTGGATCACGGTTGGGTCTGAAATCAACCGCGGTAAACGAGGAATTACTATATATATGAAAAATGCTGCTTTGAGGCAACACTGTTGAGAGAAACACCGCTCATTAGCATTAAAGGGGACCAATTATGCTCATTTTTCAACCCTTTGTATTGAGCTGTGGTCTCCTATAGAGAAGCTACACACAATAACCCGCACAGAAAACTTTTTAGATCTTCCACAATCTGCACCTGTTCCAGTTGTATTTCCTTGGAGTTGTGCTTCCTGCCAAAACGTTCTTTTTTTTAATCTATTCCACCCACAGCCTGCCTCCGGGCATGCCCACTCCACTGTGATTGGTCACACGCCCAAAGTACATCCCAAATATGCACCTTATAAGGAAGTCCGTTATTCTGTGACATCAGACGCAGTTTTACGACACATTTTGAAACAGAGTGTTTTGAGCCATCCCAAACTTAATTCAGGGTTCACTTCCAAATATGCAAACCTCAATATCTGAAACTTTGGCATTGTTTAACATGAGAATACAACATTTATAGGTCAGAAACGTGGAAAAAGCATAATAGGCCCCCTTTAAAGCTAAACACACCTAATTTTTGGACCACACACCACATCTGTAACCCAGGACTTTTAATAAATCAATAAGCTTGAAATGTCGACACCAACCTGTCTTCTATCTCAACTCTCTTCATGCTGTGCAGGTGCAAGATAGCCAGGATGATGGCCACCAGGAAGATGACGATGCAACACACGCTGACACTTATGTAGAACACCTGAGTAGAGGTGGTGGGGGTGGTCACGCCATCTACTGATGGAGGAAAAATGGCATCACAAAGCAGGACTGCTGATGGAAACCTGCCCATGGGAACCACTTTGGCTTTTCTCGAGTACTATGAAAGCTTTCCAGTGCCCCGGGTTGCTCCTGCCTGCTCGAGCAGAAGGGCAATGGCAGTGGGCTCACAAAAGAGGTCAAACATTGGCAGGGTCAGATGTGAAGCGAATGAATAGAAGTCTGGAGGCTCTGAGCATGTAAACACGGCACTCCTAGGACATGGCGACACATGGGCATACTCACAGTCAGGCTGCTGGAGGGTGTGAAGGGTGTGGTTGTTGTGGTTGAATGTTAATGGAATCTTTGGGTCGGAATCTATTCCTGTCCGCAAAGAAAAGGACCATTTGCATCAGATGTTGCGTACAATCACTGACACCTACGGTTCACACTTTTGGTGTTTTACTTTTGTAGCACATTTTCCTCCTCTTGAAGTTGAGCACTGTGTAGTTGTCGGCGTGGATAGTCACATTGAGCTGCAGCGTCACCACCGCCTCCCCGTCAATCTTGCCGGAACAGAAAAGGTCCACTCTAAAAACTGGAGGAACAGAAAGACACTATTGATCGACACGGTGGAGCCTGTGTATCCCAACCGTCCTTTGACATCAACACAAGCCACTGCTTGCACGCTTGTGACTTTTACCAGAGACATCAGGGGAATTGGTGGTAGTAATGATTTTTTTTTTTTTAATTATGGCACATTGTTGACATGCTTTTCCTCCATTTGTGTCCATTTTTATTTAGAATGTTGTGTTTTCATATGGTGTTTTACATTCATATGTAATGGAGTGAATGAATGAACTGAATGAATGAAAAAAGATTAATCGAGCAATAGTTTAGAGTCTGGATAGCCCAGCTCAATATGAACTACACCTGCAAAAATTAATTGGTGATTAATCCATTACCCAATTATTCAAAAAACTATTTTGGTAATTGATTAATGATTTTTTAAATTTAAATACACAAATATCCTTTGATTTCAGCCTCTCAAATGTGAATAATTTGATTTCCTTATTCACCCATGAAAGCAGACCGATTATCTTTGTGTTTAAAAACAAGATATTCGTAGTAATGGACATTTTTGTCTCTTTTCTGATATGTTACGGGCCCAACCACCACGCAACCAGTTTTTCCAAAATATATTACTTAATAAATCATGCCATTTTGCGATTGAATATAGCCTAATTTTAGTCTAAAAAATGCACTGTACAGAAATGTTACGTATTTTGTGCCTAAACTTTGCATTTACAAACAAGACAATGGCTAAATTAAGTAAAATACAAATATAATGCATTCAGAAGATACAGTCAAAGATGATATGTAGGTCTCTACACTGGTCACTAGGTGTCAGTAATGTTACATTAATGAGACAATAGCCACGGCAGGAAGTACTGTGCGAAATAAAAGCTAAAAAAAACAACTGGAATGAAATGCTAACGTGTGAGTCTACAGTATGTTATGTCTAATTTCCAAAAAAGGTCTCTAATGTTTTAAAACAACGTATTCAGAAGGTCGTAAACAGGTTTTCCCTGCTCTACAAAAATACCAACATAACAAGCTGGCAAAAGCTTTGCTTCATTGCTGCTTGGTAATGCAAAAATGTCCCCTGACAACAACTTCCATGTTCTTGTTGTATATGTGTACCTTCCCTGTTGTGCAAACGCCACTGCCAAGATCAGAGACATGAAAGACGTGATTTCAGGCTGGAAGAATGCGGGCTACGGCTTTGTGGATTAGGTCGCTGCAATTGTTCGGCACGCAAGTAGCAACTCTAAACATTCCTAATCCTGTCTAATTGACACTGAAAGTGAGGATTTACTGACATCATTTTCGAGAGGGTGAAACAAAGTGGAAGCATATGAGGGTAAGACATTTGACAAACCGGAGGGAAAACGGGGCACCTCCCCTTGGCTGGAGATGTTGCTCCGTGGTTGGTTCATGGCAACAGGGTTCTCCACATGGAAACCTAGTCGGTAGTCCACCTGTGAAACAAGACAAGAAGCATCACATGAAGGAATCAAGGTAATGTTATGCTGTGTAAACAAATGCAGGGACTTACCTTGGACTTGGAATGCCACGTGAAGTGAAGGCTGTTGGTCTCACTGGGGACTGGCAGAGTGAAGGACAGCGCGTAATGATTGACCACGTCATCCCGAACATAGTAAAGCTCTGCATCCAGGCCTGCTTGGGGAGAACATATCAAGTTAGACCTCAACGTTTGTCAATGTTAAGAAAAAAATTACATTTCTCCAACAGCACAATGCACTCACTACTGTAACATTCGAGTGTTTTAGCCAAATCAGCCCAAATTTGGCACACACCTTTTGGGGGTGGACAAGCACATGTGCGTATAATTTGAGCAAAATTGGTTGAAAAAAACATGGCCGCCATCAGGCAAAAAGTCACTGCGGGGTCTATAATTAATTGACCAATTAGCAAATGATTACAACAAGCTTGTCTTCCAATTTTTGAGTAAGTCTGACAAGATAGGCTGAGCTCTCACAAGACGAGTGCGACTTTCAAGGCAGATTTGGGCGATCACCAAACTACACAACCTCAAGAGGTGTGCAGTTGGAGTTTCCACCGCCAGCCAGGAATAAACAGACACGACACCGTACCCTCCCCGCCCCCGTCCCTAACTAAATGAGAGAGATGGACTAACCACATCTGTTAGTACTTGAAAACTCTCGAGTGAAGAACTTCAAAACATTCCCAATAAGACAACCTCCAAAATCAGACTGCAATTTTCCGTGCAGGAAACAAGAGTCTGGCAGCAGAAGGGGAAGGGGTTAAGGGGATGGGAGTGGAATGCCTGCTGATTAAGTCACTGTGCCACGCTGACATAAGCGTTTTTGAAGCGAGGCTTGAGGAGTTTATTTTGCTCAAGAGGCTTTTTGCCTCATCCGAAATGTCAAGGAAGTCCAGCCTGGTGGTGGCCCCCGGGGGCCGAGCTCACCGTCCTCTGAAGGGACGCACAGATGCCAGGTCTCTTGTTTAGAGGGAAGCAAAGAATGTGCGACAGGCTCCCCCAACAGCCTTGGGCTCTCGGAAGGTCTGAGTGCTCACACAACTTTCCCACATTGACTCAATTAAAAACATCTCAGGCATTTGCCAGCTTAAGAGCAGATGGGCCACGTCTAAACTGGTGCCCACAGAAAACCCGTTGAGGGTGGTTCTAACCTACAGGGCTGTTTTTACCCTGAACTTGGCAGGCCTGGAAAGTGGATCAAAGAATACTACACGTGTAGTTAATAACATCATACGTATCAATGACTCTTAAGGGATCTTTAGCGCAAGTCTGACAGTCATCTGTATTAAACGGCACCAACACACTTCCGCAGTCCAGTCACACTTGGAAATAGAAAGTATAATAATATGCGTAAAGTGTTACAAATGGAGAGCTGATTTAGACTCTGGAGTGGACTATTCCATTCATGCCAGAACAACAGGCCTACTGATGTAATAACCAATACCTTGAATATCGGACGATAACGATATCAATCTAATATTTATAGGTTATATAAAGGAGGTGCCAGTATCAGCCCGAGACCTTGGGGGCATGATACCTGGCCTGATACCAGACAAACCATGTGATGATCTTATTATCACATACTATTTAATCATGCGCTTATTATCACATACTATTTAATCAAAAGACCATTTTGTTTCCAGAAAAAATTCAGTTTATTACATGTATTATATCTAAACAGTGTAAACTGTGTGTTCACGCTCGTGCGCTGTTCTCTGATTGGTTGTTTCACAGGCATGATACCAGAGCAGCGCGCTCTGAGTGGACAGCTACGGGAGCTAATACTGGACATGATTAAACTCTATATTATATCAGTATCACTGCCCTGGGCTTTGACACAGTATCATTTTGGCCTTATCCTGTATCATTCATGGGCGGTTTCTAGGGTACAGGGCCAATTAATACTGTAGTATGTGATAATGACATGAATCATACACATGTGTACTGTAGTGTGGCATGTTAGAAATTATTAAAATTCATTTTTTATCGCCATAGCACCATTTCCGTATGGATGAGATGCCGTTTTTGCCCTGAAAACATTTGCATGTGGATAGCCCCTGTGTGTTGTTTAAAGCTATCCACGCCTAAAACTGCATCACCCCAACAGTTTGTGCTTTGTGGCTTCACTGAGCACGTCTTGTGTTGGTGGGAGAGGATTAATAAACAGCTGCAAAATGGAGCGAAACATACAATCAGGCTCTAAATCGGCCTCCCGTGAGAAAATGGCCCACTTCTGTGATAATTGCCTTTCTCTCGCTGAACTCTGTGTGCCTCCCTTGTCTCAACATGGAGCTTTGATACCACTTAAACAACGCGAGGCGTGGAGGCAAGGACCTGCGTGACCACCACTCAGAGAGGGTTTTTTCCCCCCTCCATCAGTATTTTAGACGTCAACCTGAACTACGGCGACTTCAAAACAGGAAGTGAGGGGAAAGTCAACAAGAGCCTGTCAGTGTGTGTGCTATTTGCCTAATACAAATAAACAAACACAGCCATTAAACTGACGCTCAATCTCGTGTTTAGTTGGACCTTTTCATGCGAAAGGATAATCGTGGTGCTTTTTCCCCCCTCCAACAAGTAGGTTGAATAGCTGTGAATTCCAACTTGGCAGCATGTTTATTTTGTTTTGAGGGTTCACTTCCTTTGGGACACTCACATCACCTGCTTGGCCAGGAACTTTCAACTCAAGCGCACTTGACCTCAATAACATTGGCAAACTTCAATGGCTGACCTCAATAATATTTCAAATACAATGTAAAAATTAGGACATCCCATGGATGTCAACATGATTTTAAAAAAGGCACCCACGATGCTTTCAAAGACATGCATGCATAAAAGTAATACAGATACCCTCAAAGTTTGCAATTATTAGACCAGGGCTGACCAAAGTGTGGCCCAAAACTCGGTTTGTTTTTTAAAAAATTGGCCCTCAACACATTTTTAAAAGAAAACTAACAAAAACAACAATAAAAATGAAAATAAATTTTACAAGAATAAAGCAGAAATACTAGAATACCGTAATAATAATATGAATTTAGAGGTTGTTTTTATTTAATCGCATGGTTAATTGATTTGATTATGGTGATGGGCATAAACACATCAAACCTTACCAGCCACCTGAAACGTCAGCATCGCTACAACAGTGTGGAGCCAACAAAGACTCCCGTCTTGCTAAAGAAGAGGCCACAAAGCCGCAACAAAATCCCCGGACTCGTTCCTATTGCTGCGCCATTTGAAAAGTGCTGGGAAGCTGTGGGTCATGTTGCACTTTGAGAGCAGAACAAAAAGGTGGTAGCGAGCAGGTGCTCAGGTACAGATGCAGATCTAACAAAGCCCCTCTTGTCAGAACACTTGTCACTTTACCCCTCAAAGCATCCATCCCTGAGTGCTCAGGACTAGACGCCCCCTTCAATCTGGTCTGCTGGTAACGTGGTAAAGATAATGCTCACAAGAGCCATGCAGAAAGAAAATGGGAGTCTGGAGTGAAAATCTAAACAAATCCACGGACAAGAACGGGGAAGGGAAGGGTCAGGGAAAATGGGACTTTATGGAGGCTGGGTGAGTCTCTAGAGCAGGGGTCTCAAACTCAATTTACTTGGGGGCCACTGGAGCTCGGGTCTGGGTGAGACTGGGCCGCATCAGAAAAAACCAAAAAAAAAAAACATTTATTAAAAAAAAAAAAAACCTCGCTTTGGTTCCAATTTTCTACAAGAAACGCTCTGATAAAACATTCCACTGTTCTCAAATATCTTACTTTTTATTTTTCTACACAAAATAAGATGAAAAATAAACAAACAAATCAAGAATAAAGAAAATCAATCAGTAATAAATAAATATAATAATAATAAAACGTCAAATAATAAAAACTTAAGAAACCACATATAGTTGGTGGGTAGACAAATTATTTTTTTCAAAGCATTATTAGAGACCTGTAGACATGACAAAACACGACTATAGTCACATTTATACTCTTTTTATTTACAACATTTTGCGCAACTGCAGGGTCTTGAGACACATCCTAACTCGCAAACTAGAGAGCTAGCGACCTAAACGGTAGCCTTCGAGTTATTTCCTTTAAACTTAAATAGCCAAAAACTTACCACTTCCACACAGATAGGGAGGATAACTATTAACAATTATTTAACCTTTAACATGAACATAATCAAACATAATAATTTTTTCTGGGTACACGATACCATACAGCATCCATATCAAACTTGAGCGGGCCGCACTAACATTAAACTTTCATATCAAGGCGGGGACCTCAAACTATTGTCCTGCGGGCCACGTTTGGCCCGCGGGCCGCGTGTTTGAGACCCCTGCTCTAGAGTCTCTAGTGTCAAGACTGACACAAAACTCGATACAAAGCTCAAAACTCCAAACGTCCAACTGAAATGCTAAGGAAATTTAAGTGTAAGTTTTTGCATGATACTGCTAACTTTACTAACAAAATACCACCCCAACACAGCCTCGCACCTTGTGCTTTGTAAATTTAGCAAGGAAAATTGAGCGCACTACTTGACTGCAACCGGATGAGGCGGCGTTGACTCATTCTGTCTAAAAAGAAGAAAATTATGTCAGCCATGCCATTTGGATTTGGAAACTACGCATCGGCCAGCTACTGGTTTCAAGCAATGCTACGGTATGAAAAAGTCACAGTTTCAAAACCACTGCATTTGTCTCTCATACCATTCCTGCCGTATGAGAAAGTGGAGGTCTAGCACAGCCACTATGTGGAAATATTTGTCACATCCGTCCTATGTTATTCCTCCCTGTCTGAATTAGGCTTCAATATGTCATGACCACAGGCATGTGCTGTGTTGCCAACAGTTAGCTTAGATTGCATTGGCTGCCTGGTTAGCACTGAGCGGCACCAGTGTGGTCAGGCTGTTGTTGCCGCTGTCGGTCAACATATTACCACCCTCCACTGAACAAGTAACAACCACTTAAAGGGGAACTGCACCTTTTTTACCCAATTTTACACGTCATTCATAATCCTTATGTGAAACATGAACACATATTTATTTCCCTTTTCTGTGCATTACAACATGAGAAAACGAGTTAATGAGCTTCCTAACAATGCATGTCATTGGGACTTTTTTTCCTCTTATCAATAATATTTTAATAATGCAAAACCCTGATATTTTTATCCAATGTTATCATAGCATCAAAATGTCATACCGTGCCATGCCGAGTTGAAACTGTTGTCAAAAATGGTCTGCAACCCATGGCTCTTTTATCCTCCAGCTGTGTGTAGTAAATATGCTGCTGCTTCTTGGAGACTTTGTACTGTGTGCCATGCACCTCTACTCCAAAGTGCAAGGGGCAATGTTTTCCAGCGAGTCAACTCTGTGAGAAACTATGACGCTGGTCAACTGTTTAGCTTGTTAGCGTCCTTTGTTGGTAATGAACAATGGGAACCAAGTGGCACCAGACCTAATTGATGCGTTACAACACTTTTATTGCGATTGTTGATCCAAAATCAGTCAAGAACATTATAAAAACATTACTTAATTGCCAGGTAGCCAAAAATATAGCTTGTCCCTTCACCAGGAATGTGACAATACGCACAAGGAATGTTGAATTACCTTCAATTTAGTAGCAATAGGTTTGTGGCTCCAAGTGGGATTTAATTTGGAGGAAACTGGCCCAAACGACTCTTTTGTTGCTAAAGCTTGCCGACCTCTAATATATAGGATGCAGGATTTAGAATGGGACGCTAACCTTGCCTATATTCTGTGGCACACCATTAGCTTGCCGTTAAAGCTGCTACAGAGAATGCAGGCATATAAAAATAGCTACTTTTTTCAAAGTGCCTTACATCTCAGAGAAAGCCACAGAATGTGGTTCTCTTTCATTTCCATCAAAGAGCCCATATATCAGTCCCTTGCTTTTATTCAATGAAGGGCCCCGGGGTGGGGGTGGGGGGGTCATGCAATGAAGGAAGGAATCTGAGCCAGGCCGTCTATGGCTATACCATAATAAGCACCGCATTGATGGTGTGATATTTGTCGCCCAAAGGGGGGCCCCCCGTGTTTACTCCACAAATAAATAAATAGCAGATGGTTTACTGAGGAAATGATTAGGGGGACGGAATGATTTCATCCAGCACTCACACGCCACCTTGACACGTTATTTTTAAGACGCCGCGTCAGGCCAGCTTTGTGAGCATCGCCTGGGTCGAGTGCACAAGGGCAAATGTTTTTAAATACCTCATTCAGCTAAGCAAATTCTACCAAAAAAAAAAAACTCTAAAGAGTTGACACGCATATCTATACATTTTACTCATATGGTGTGCAACATCGAGTAAAAAGGTCCAAAGAAAGCAAAACAATCTCGTGAGAATGTCTCTGGGACAAAAGAAGTGAAGATGGAAGCTATTCCATTCAGCCGTGAGATCCTTAAAGAGCGGCAGGAATAAGAATACTGCTGTCAATCACTCCTCACCACCCCCGCTTGCCTGTCTGCTGTATGGAGGACGACCACATGACTCAACATAACCAAATCTCACTAAAAGTGTTTTTTTTTAGGTTGTAAAGTAATTACCCCAAAGCAAGGTTACTTATCCTCTGCGATGACGCAGGTAGAATTCCCCTGCTGAAAGCTTCTACAGGTGGGCATGCTAACCCACGACAACTAAGCTCATCTCAGTTATATTTTATAATAAGGACTAAATGCGCACATTTGCTGGATAAATATATATATGGACCGCCACAAGTAAATTTGGACTGCCACAGATTTGGCCTACTTGTTGGCCCTTGTTCATTATAATGGGACAGTCTGTGAATGTAGCTTGCCCTTCCAAGTTCCAAGACACACCTCATACGCACCTGGTCTGTTAGAGAATAAGAACATGTAATAGGATGGATCTGTGTTGCCACCTTAGCAACTTTGCTATATTAAGCAAGATTTCAGTCCCCTCCAGGTTCTGCTTTTTTTTATTTATAAAAAAAAAGCAACTAGCAACTAGGGTAGACTATTAGATACACATCCAGAGATCCCGCTTACGATGCAAATATTCTATATGATAACGATTCGATACAGTGTACCAACGATACGAGTTGGTACACTGATTCTGTGATTCTACTGTTATATTTGCTGATGTAAACAATGTTACATTATAAAATAAAGAAGCCAAATCCCCATGCTGCCCACATAGACCACTACAATACCTCATATTTGATCCCAAATGCTGAAACTATATGGGAATGCATAAAGGTATGATTTGATAACATTATTGAGTGCTAATGTGCATATTTGGTCAGGACGGGTTCATTCCTCAACCCGCAGTAACATCAGGCTGTGAAACGGGTGAAAAAAAACTAAAAATACCAAAACAAGGCCAAAAATGTCACTCACATTTGTACTTAACCCTAGACTATGGACTGCATTGCGTGGGCTTTGCGCCCCTGGAATCAATGCCAAATCGGCCATGCGGGTTTAAACGGGTTGGCATATACAAGTCGCAGGATTACGCGGGACGGTACGGGATGGGCTAGAGCTTGCGGGTTACACCACTACTTTCAACTGTGATAGCTGAAGCTTGCGTAATTTCATTTGAAACTAGGATACAGATCTTGAGAAGGCAGCTGAAGGGGACGGCGAGCTGGGAAGGTTGGGGTGGGGGTTTGGATTCTTTACAACCTCTGTCATATGCAAAAGCGATCAGGGATTCTGACTGCTCATCATCATTCATTTTGGTTCAGCCACAATGTTTAGCTTAATGTCCTCTTGAGAGGACAATCATTTGGTAAAGTTATCAAAGACACTCCATCTGTCATCCCGATAGAGACTTAACTCAGCAGCAATATTAGAATTAGACACCCCTAATTTTCACCCTTTTGTGTACAGCAGTTCACAACTGGAAGAGTTCCACACTGGTGTGTCCTCATTTTTCAGAGTACCATTTAGTAGTATGACAACAGGGCTACAGTGCAATACAAAAGCGGACACGTCAACGTGTCATTTCACTTTTTGTGTTGCAATGCATTCTTTGAAGCAGAAGAATGTTTCCCAAGTTCTCCTGGACACGGACAAACAAACACAGCATCAGCAATGACATGAGTGTCTTTTGGGGGGTTCATAAATTGGTGCCAGTTGCAAAAGACAACACGTACTCTAACATTCTAATTCATCTGCATGTGCCTTTCTACACAGTACCAAGTGACCTTCAGGTCTCAAGTTGAATCTGCAGTGACACTCAACAGAAGTGTTTCTCCAAAACCAGGCCAACGTTTGTGCCAACACATTTCATCTGTGTAGGCACAGATTGTAACACACTACGTACTTATCCCATCAGAGCAAACCACAGAGAGGCCCTGGCATTCATCTGGCAATCAACTAAAACACGATAGAAGAACTAAAGCAACCTGAGTTGGCAAAGTTCGGCCTTCGGTCCAGATTATAGAGACAAGGACATGGTGTGTTCTATTTTGGGGGTTTTTGTGCTTTTCATGGTATGACAAGTCAAAAACATTTGGGTTTTTCAAATAGGCCTGTCACGTTAATCAATTAACAGCACCATAACTAAAAACAAACTCAATAATTTTGCTGGCCTTGATATATTGACATGTGCAAAACAGGTCAACGTGATAAGAAAAAATGTTTGTGTTGGGAAGCATTACAACGGCAGATCACTCACCAGAAACACTAACCCCCCTCCCTAACTAAACATGTTGATACGGGGCCTGAAACACGGGCAAAAAATGGCAGAAAAATGCCTCTTATGGGGCGTGAATGGAAGCTAGCTGAGTTAGGTTAGTTTAGCAGAGCATGCTCGTCCCGATCCTATCTTCAGGATCTGCTGCATTTTGAAGATCTGATAATATCGGCTTCCGCCACATGATACGGCAGTATCGGTTGCTGTATCAAATTCGTAACCGAGCCAAACTCCCAACATGGAAGGGGCAGTAGCTAGTGGCTAGTAGCTAGTAGAAAATGCAACACCACAGTCACTCTTGTTTTGTTTACGCGGACATGGGGCAAACACCGCTTTTATTTTGAAGGATGCTCACAGAAGTATGTTCTGTGTGTGCAGAATGTGCATTTGTAGCTTAGATGAGTTAGCTACGTTAAAAAATAAACTTGCTTTTTGTATTTTTTCCTCGTCATCATAGGGTACTGTAAAACCTTCCTTACATTAAAATGTAGTCATCAAACCCGAGTCGCGTGCACACACAAGGTAACTCCTGCTCGCTTCACTCACACTCTTCAAGTCTGAGTGGAGGCTAGCCAAACCGAGCTAGCAGTCAACTTTTACCGGGGTTTATAGCCTGTTTCGGTCAGGAGGGGATTGTTCAGTGTTTGTAATGATTTTGTGCCATGATTGAGCGGTCTGCAGAGTAAATACTTCCACACACCAACGTTCCTTCTCCTCACGATGACAGCATTTCATTCATCTTATATATCCACCACGGAGCGCAGTCATCAACTCGCCTTGTTGACGTTTAGCATTTAACCAGTATAAGCAATTTTGTTATTATGGGAAGAATATACCAGTACATAAAAAAATATTGCTCAACCCTACTTACCATTATTTATAAAAAAGGATGCCTATTAAAAAATTGGATTGGATATCAAACAGCCCAAGTTTACACCGCGTCGTCTTTTACCATTAATGTAAGCCAACACTTGACCAAATTTGTGTAGGTTTTCAGTGTATTATTGTTTATTCTTGCACTCAGCTCCTCTTAACCATATAACATTCTCACGACGTTCAATACACTTCTGGCCTTCACAATAAGAGCGCTGCATCCAGTGTAATTGTGCAAACAAAATAAGAGTGTCTTAATATCTTACATTCCAATTTGACTGTAATTGGTGATTACGTCTTAACAACAAGCACGGGCATTACAATTTGTTGGGGATTTTGCAGAAATGTTTGTTCTAATTAATATCTGCTTCTAAATTACTGGGCAAAATTCTCAACGATGTATCGCACAAAGCGCCAAAGCACTTCAGGTTTTCACACCAAACAGTTTCTCCAGCAGGACATTTAATTGATGAGCTCCCTCCCTCAACTTGAAGTATGTGTTGATGATTAAAATCATCTGCTGGATAGAAAACCTGCAGCCTCTCGGCCCTCTATAGACAAACAATCATTCACACTCATATTCATACCTATGGACAATCATCAATTAACCTAACATGTTTTTGGAATGTGGGAAGAAACCGGAGTACCCGGAGAAAACCCATGCATGCATGTAACTCCACACAAAGATGCCCAAGCGGAGATTTGAACCCAGTGTGGCCAACATGCTAACAACTCGTCCACCGTGGGGCCCAAGGGAATGTAATCTATCTGCAAATGGCCTGACGTCTGCAGTGACGCACAATGTGATGGTCAGAGTATTTTCAGGTTATTTCTATATTTCTTTTTGTCAATATTCATACGAGACAGCGTCCACTTTATTGTGACGTTTTGTGTCTCTCTTTTGTTGTTTTACTGTATTATGTTGTTTGTTGGATCTATTTTATTTAAAATTATCTTGACATTCTAATTACGATGTTAAATGCTCTTAAGAAATTAAAATTTCTTGATGATAGGGTGTAGTCACATTATAATGCTGCATATATTCATTACATTGATGAAAAAAATTGTCTCAAAACAATGTTGGTGAATATTATCAGCAAGTAATTTGTCGGGCAATTAACATCCAGTAAAACTCTTATGGTGACAGACCTATTAGCATATAAAGTATAGTGGTGTGACATGACGGCAAAGACCTGGTGAATCCTCACATGAACACAAACCATCAACAGTCTCGACCAAACAGAGCACATACCTCCACCAAAGACCATTAAATATTAAGTATAGTGGAACTGAACAAGATCTTGCGAGATTAAACCATGACAAGATTTCTCTTGGATGATAATACATGAATTAATCACACAATGAAAATGAACTTGCAATATATTGTCTACAGAACATTTTCTACCACTTATCCTCACAAGGGTTGCAGGGGTGCTGAAGCCTATCTCAGCTGTCTTTCGGTGAGAGGCGGGGTACACCCTGGACTGGTGGCCAGCCAATCACAGGGCACATATAGACAAACAACCATTCACACTCACATTCATACCTATGGACAATTTGGAGTTGCCAATTAACCTAGCATGTTTTTGGAATGTGGGAGTACCCGGAGAAAACCCACACATGCACGGGGAGAACATGCAAACTCCACAGGGAGATGGCCGAGGGTGGAATTGAACCAGGGTCTCCTAGCTGTGAGGTCTGCGCGCTAACCACTAATAATAATTAATGATAATAATTAAACAAATAGTGACAAATCTTGCAACTTTTTCAGGTCTTATTGGACATTTGAAGACTAGAATGAAAGCCTGTATTGCTCTTCTCAACAAGCAGCAGCAAAAAAAACGTTTTTTTTTTGCCCAATTTTTGTCTCCCACAGCCATCATGGCCAATGATATCATGTAGATTCATTGCCACAAATAAATCAACAGTCCTGTGGGAAACGCTGGTCAACAAAATGAACTAGAAATGTGCTCGGGAGAATCCATCATCATGTAAAAGTATATGACAAGAATGCATAAGGTGGACAACCTTCATAAGAACTTTATTTTGATCCGTTTGAGTGGTGTCCTACAAAGCAAGTCCCTAGCCAGCTGCCTCCATGTGGGTGTGGGACGTCCCGGATGCCACAGGTCGTCCCTGGTCCAAAATCACATCTGTTTCTCAAGGCTCAACCACAAAAAAAGCCAGTTGTTGCCATTAAAACAGGCACAGCGCCAGTATGTCACTTCCCCCGCCTTTGCGACTATCCAGGTGACACATCAGCAAGTAGTTTGATGTTGAATAATTAACATTTATAAGTCCACAGCTCCAACTTTAAGGTTTGCAGTGTGATGCAGACTGCAATTACAGCTCTGTAAATGACATACGTAGGGATGCTCTGGAGTACTTTAATGGGGCACAAAAGATAACAGAAACATTCACTCACCTAGTAGTTTCTTCACCTCCTCCACACTCAAGTATATGTTGACGCTGCGGTTGCTGCTGCTGCCGATGAGCCCGGACTGGCTGTCCGGGTTGGCGAGGCCGAGGCTGCCTTCCAGCAGCAGCAAGAAGAAGAAGAAGCCCCCCGGCCGCCACAGCACCAAGTGCGGCCACCCTCGGCACTCAGACGGGCTGCCCAACATGGCACCGCTCGTCTGTTGTTCTCCGTGTTCCCCAATTTCCTTCTCATCCGTATGTGAAGTTAATCCCGGGAGGCAACATTCCGCGTCACTTGTAGCCGCCTATGTCGCCTCTCCGCCGGCCTGTTTTTGTTCCAAAAGTCGCGAGCCGAGGAGCGTTAATATGTAGCCGAGGCTAGCTAGCTAACTTTCCAGTCAGGCTATACCAGCGCAAAACTCCTGAAAGTTTGGAAACTTACGACTTGAAAATATATATTTAATGACCACATGTGCCCTCCGTGGTTGTCGAAAGTGACGGAAAAGTGAAAAAGTGTTCAAAAGACACAAGATAACACCTAGCTTTCTTACTCCATGGTCGTCCAGATTCTTTTCCCTCAAACGAGCTCACTTTTCGAGGGGAGCGCGCAGGAAGGGAGCAGCGGGGGCGCGCACAGGCTCAGCAGGCTGAAAACGTCACCTATGAAGACCAAACGGGATTTGCAAATGAGAAGTCTGCTAGGGACTCAATAGAGCACCCTTGTGGCCACGTCGGGTATGACAAGTTTGCAACTTCCTCAACATCAGTTTTTTCTGCTCTTCAGCAACTTGAGCAAAGTGATTTCATTCATTCATTTTCTACCACTTATCCTCACAAAGGTTGCAGGGGTGCTGGAGCCTATCCCAGCTGTCTTTGGGCGAGAGGCGGGCTACACCCTGGACTGGTCACCAGCCAATCACAGGGCACATATAGACAAACAACCATTCACACTCACATTCATACCTATGGACAATTTGGAGTGGCCAATTAACCTAGCATGTTTTTGGAATGTGGGAGGAAACCGGAGTACCCGGAGAAAACCCACGCATGCACGGGGAGAACATGCAAACTCCACACAGAGATGGCAGAGGGTGGAATTGAACCCTGGTCTCCTAGCTGTGAGGGCTGCGCGCTAACCACTTGTCCACCGTGCCGTCCTCAATACGGTCATGACGATGAAAAACATGGTCTCAAAAAATGTCAATAATATTGATTATTGATGATAATTTAGCATAATTTACCTGAAGATGAAACCTTCATGAGTACTTTGCATGCAAATGTCAACCATTGTCATGGCAACATGGATCAATAATGGTGACAATCGGACTTGCGATGGGAATCATCTCCAATGTACAATTCAAACAGCTGAAACACACATTCATACTTGCCCACCACGTCGGCCATCACCTCCTTTTTCAGGTCTGACTACATCTGGAAGGTTCCATCGTGGTTGGGGAGCCTCATGGAGCTCCTCACCATCTTTCCTCCAAAACAGGTACGCTCTGTCGGGGTATAGAAACCTGTTGCCATGCAGCTGACCGAAAAGGACGGCGTCTTCTGGAGCAAGTACACCTCTGGAAGCTCTGCACAGGAAGTGATGCCACGAATGGATTGTGAATGAAGGTAAGGATGGAGCAAAAAGGAGAGAATGAGAAAAGAAAAGAGTATTGTTCCTATAGGGGGCGTGGTTACAAAGGTGTGCTTCCACCTGTTCTCAGTCGGATGTCCCACCCATAGTTCATATACTTCTTCAAGTAATTAGGACAATACTCTGTGTAGTTATACTTTTGGGAGTCTAACTGAAGTTTGTTAAGGTCCCACTTGAGTTTGGTGTGAAAAGCTTGCTGTGTTGCTGCGATATACGTCCATGTCTTCATGTGATTATAGAGGCCATTCAGTCTTCAGTGGAATCTTAATATGTGTACATACAACTTGGCCATTGTCTTATAATTCCAAAATACAACATTTTTTTGGAAATATCAATATCGCTTAACTTGAAAAAAAAAGTGGACTTACCAGGCGCCACACTATGTATTTGCATCTTAATAGTGCGTTAGAAATGATTGACGAACACCGGCTTGCTAGCCAACATGACAAACATACAAGGAAACGTCGAGAAGCCTATTGTGGCGGTCTCGTGCTGCCTTTATGTACTGTTGTAAATATGAGTACATAGTACTGGTTCGTTGACATGACAGGTGACACCACCACAGTTAGCAATAACAACATCGTGTCAAAACATGTATTTAACCATCATCACACCATTACTCTGCTAAGTATCATGATTACACTACATCTAAAATCTCAGTAATACCTGAGGTAAGGCGACAACACCTGGATATTCTGATTGCCTTTAAATCCATCATTAAAGTGACTGTCAGTGTGCCAAACAGGAGCATTTAAACATACCCTGTACCGCATTATTCGTTATAAATAAATGATATACCTCACTTTTCAAGCCATATATTGTATAATATAATGTCTAGCCTTTTATTGTCACCAGTCAATCACACATTTGACAAATAACCATTCACATTATTTAGAGCCTGCAATTAACCTGAAGTGCATGTTTTTTGTACAGGAATACAGGAAGTAGCATAATCTGTTAAGAAACCAAGAGAAACATAGTATATTTTTAACATTTTTATTATTAAAATATTCACCTACAAAATGGCCTATAAACACTATTTACAGCATACCGAGCAGTGACGCCTGCTAATACATAATAATAATAACAACAAAAATATATTTTACACAGAAAACACTGCGCTGTCCTCGAAGGGGGGAGATGAATCCATTTGACGCTCATATCCAAAAGAGGGGGGAAAAAAACTGGCAGTCAAAAAAATGCATTTGATGAATGACGAATGGTGCATTTTTCATGGCCGTGATTACTCCTTGAGTCTGAAAGGTTCTTCAGTGTGTTCTGACAGGGTTCCGCAGCATAAACGAGAGCATGACCAGTCACTTCAAGTACATTATAAACACCCAAATGGAAAGGCTGGAGGTGTCAGAGTGCTGTGGAATAGAAAAACACATAGAGGACATGACATAAATTAGTTCCAGGGTCAAAACTGGCACACTAATGTAACAGTATTAACTGTCACGCTAGTGTGTAAAGAAGTTAAGACTAGGGATGTCCAATATGTTTTTTTTGTTGAAAATAGATATGCTTATTTTGTCCAACTCTCAATTTCTGATACCGATATCAGCTGATGTGTGTTACTGTGATGGAATGAACACATATGTGTTGTAAACAGCATTTTTATAATATTTGTTATCATGATCAGGGAAGAAAATCTGATACCGATATCAACCAACATTGCATTTTTATGCTGATATCAGGTCAATAATTATCGGACATCCCAAGTAAAGACCCTTCAGAAGTGAAATGCACAAAAAGAAGTAAAGTGATGTTGCAAAAACTAGCGTGTTAGCAGTTGATGTTAGAGACCTTTGATGCTTGTTCCAACATTTTTGTGCCACTTTTAAGGTTCATTCATTCATTCATTTTCTACCGCTTTTCCTCACAAGGGTCACGGGGGTGCTGGAGCCTATCCCAGATGTCTTTGGGCAAGAGGCGGGGTACACCCTGGACTGGTGGCCAGCCAATCACAGGGCACATATAGACAAACAACCATTCACACTCACATTCATACCTATGGACAATTTGGAGTCGCCAATTAACCTAGCATGTTTTTGGAATGTGGGAGGAAACCGGAGTACCCGGAGAAAACCCACGCATGCATGGGGAGAACATGCAAACTCCACACAGAGATCGAACTCGGGTCTCCTAGCTGTGAAGCCTGCGCTCTAACTCGGCCGCCATGCAGCCCACTCTGAGAGTTGTGATGATGATTTGGTTATTTTCAAGATGTGATAATTGTGATGATGATGTTGAAGCAAACCAACCTTCACTGTTGCCTGCTGGTTCTTCTGCCTGAGAAGGAGAAGATGGAAGTGAGTGTTTTTGTTAACTGGGTGACATGACCAGCAGTGTCAACTCACCCTGACTTTTCTTGGCCAGCGTGGACTGGCATGTTTCTCTGTAGCAGACATCCTGCTGCACCTTGTAAGTCCTTCTGTACCTGCAAGGACAGGTGGAGGCGCTCTGACTGACTGCTGTGTCTGACTGACCGGTGACGGGTGACTTACAGGTAATGGCAGACGCCGCCCTCCCACACGGGTACGCTCTTGGTCTCCGAGTAGAGGCGGGTGCACGGGTGGGGCACCCGCTGGCACACTGCAGGAAGAATAAACAAAAATTCATTCATTCATTTTCTACTGCTTTTTCCTCATGAGGGTCGCGGGGGTGCTAGAGCCTATCCCAGCTGTCTTTGGGCGAGAGGCGGGGTACACCCTGGACTGGTCGCCAGCCAATCACAGGGCACATATAGACAAACAACCATTCACACTCACATTCATACCTATGGACAATTTGGAGTGTTTTTGGAATGTGGGAGGAAACCGGAGTACCCGGAGAAAACCCACGCATGCACAGGGAGAACATGCTAACTCCACACAGAGATGGCCGAGGGTGGAATTGAACCCTGGTCTCCTAGCTGTGAGGTCTGCACGCTAACCACTCAACCACCGTGCCGCCTAAACAAAAATTAAAAACAACAAATAAATATATATATATAAAATTTTTTACAGCTGATCCTCATTAGGGTGGCGGGGAGTGCCGGAGCCTATCCCAGCTGACTTGGGGGGGAGAGGCAGAGTACATTTGTTTATCCTCTCCACGATTGTGATGGTTTAGTATATTATTTTATATTTCCCATTTTAAGATGTCATTTGAAATACAGGGAGGATACATGCTGAAATATTGCTCTTACAAATAGTCACTCACTTAAGGGCTTTTGTCCATTTTCCTTTACGCAGCCCCCCCGATGGCGTGAACGTGAATAAAAGAATAACGGACACACAGGCTCTTCCAAAGAGAGGGAATTAAAAATAGCAACTCTGTATTCATGTTACGTATTCACGCCCCCAAGCCTCGACCGTCACAAACCAGGAGGAATTTGACCACTGGGTTTTGAAACGGCAGGATTGAAATCCCTGCAAGAAGTTCCCCCAGTTTTGGCTAATTAGCAAAGCTTTCATGTTGGGACACTAGATGAGCGTGTGCTAACATGCTGACACTTGCATCAATACTTAAAAGCCTGACTGTCTGGGTCGTTAAAGAGCTTCTTGGCTGCTTCTGTGTGTTTTGAATAAAACATTTACATGCCCCGCCCCCCCGCCTAAGGCCTGAAGCCAGACAGGCATAGGATGCTAAGCATGTCGTATCTTGGGTGGAGAACTTCTTTAAGACAGGGGTGCCATTCAAGATGCTAAAAGCAACCCCATGTATGCTTAAAAAACATTCCATCTTCATGCTTCAGCTGAAAAAGCAAATCTAATAATATTTAAATGATATATCACACTAATAATCAATTCATGTGATATATGCCAAGGGCCAATAAAAAAGGGCTGCAGGCCAAAAATGGTACTCGAGCAGCACTTTGGACGCCCGTGCTTGAACTCGGCAACGTGAATGAGGGCTCATTTGCATATGAGCACACACCTTTTCCACTAAATCCAACACAATGCTAAAATAATGTGACTTCTTGGGGTCTGCCGAAAAGTATTTTAACTTAAAGTAAACCCTCCTTTATTACTGAGTTTCTGACCGGACTGCAATAATTTTCCCAAAGTAGCATTCCTTATTTTAAAATTGTATATGTTTGTAGTTAGAACATAGAAAACATACTGTATCTAGACATGTAATAGCACCCCTATAGTCTTTATTTACACTAATTACCCAATATACTAAGCATAATGAGAGAAAATAAGACATAAATATGACTCAAAAGTAGCTTGTGTTTGTGATTATTGTGCCTGAGATCGTTCAAACCTGCAATAAAAGCCTGTTCTTTCACCAATCACTTTTGGTGCTTGTGTGTCTCACCTAATATTACAGTAACATTACTGACGCCTCCTGGCCAGTGTAGAATACTACATATCACAGCATCATTGAATGCATCTTCTAAATGTCTTAGAATTGTATTTTGCTTCATTTAGCGATTTGAAAATGCTTAACTGGAGCAAAAATGTGTAGAGGTAGCTTAAATATGCATTTTATTTGACTAATAATAAGCCATATTCAACCTTGATGCAGAATGATTCATTAATATCTGCACTATAACCCCAATATTCAAAGTACAAAGTGGCAAGGGATGCATTTAAAGCCCTTTTAGTTGAAAAAAGATGCAGCTTTCTGTTCATGTGGACTAGTTAGCTAAAAACCAATGAAATGCAGGTGTGTGTGTTAACGTACGCAGCTCACACCGCCGGCCTTTGTAGCCGGCGGTGCATTCGCAGTCGCCTCCGCTCATGCATGTCCCACCGTTCAAACACGGCATACTGCGACAGTCCTGGGCCGACTCTGAAAGACAAGAAAAACCTAGTTTGAAGTCCACAGGTTTTTGTTAGCCACACATGACCTCACACAGCAGTGTTCTGTTTTTGGGGCGTGCTTTGTTGGCAGAAATGACAAAAATCGATATTTTCCTACATTTTTGTTACTTTCCTGTAGTGTGATTGAAAAGCATTAAAGGGGACCTATTATGCTCATTTTTCGGCCCTTTGTATTGCTCCTATCGAGCAGCTACACACAATAACCACCATGGAAAGCGCTCTAGTACTTCCAGAATCTGCACCTATTCAGTTGTATTTCTTTGGGTTTCGTGGTTCCCCCGAAAACGGTCTGTTTTAATGTATTCCACCTTCATTATCTCACCGTCATTATTCCAAACCTTTCATTCCTTCATTCATTTTCTACCGCTTATCCTCATGAGGGTCGCTGGGGTGCTGGAGCCTATCCCAGCTGTCTTCGGGCAAGAGGCGGGGTACACCCTGGACTGGTGGCCAGCCAATCACAGGGCACATATAGACAAACAACCATTCACACTCACATTCATACCTATGGACAATTTGGAGTCGCCAATTAACCTAGCATGTTTTTGGAATGTGGGAGGAAACCGGAGTACCCGGAGAAAACCCACGCATGCACAGAGATGGCCGAGGGTGGCATTGAACCCTGATCTCCTAGCTATGAGGTCTGCGCGCTAAAGTGCAGCCCGACTGTTTATCAAATAAAATATTTCTTACAGCAGCACACATGGCATATAGAAGATCTTTGACTAGTCTTCTTCCACTGGATCCTTTAAAACCACACAGCACTCCTGTCGGAGAGAGGATCTTTGACTAGCATTTGCAGTAGGTCCATAAAAACAGGAATAGAGGATCTTTGCAAAGTGTTTTTGCAGTAGGTTCTCAAAAAGAGGTCCCGTTTCTCGTTATAATTTTAAAGTTGAGAATTTTGACCCCCTTTTGTCATGCACTGTTAACTTATTATTACGCTTGTATGACGGTTAAGAATGTTAATAAAGCTTTTTGGATGACCACAGTTTGACCCCAGAACCAATTGAGTTCCTACAGGGAAATATGTTTCCCAGCGTCCCAGATATTCCACCTTCATTATCTCACCGTCATTATTCCAAACCTTTCATTCCTTCATTCATTTTCTACCGCTTATCCTCATGAGGGTCGCTGGGGTGCTGGAGCCTATCCCAGCTGTCTTCGGGCAAGAGGCGGGGTACACCCTGGACTGGTGGCCAGCCAATCACAGGGCACATATAGACAAACAACCATTCACACTCACATTCATACCTATGGACAATTTGGAGTCGCCAATTAACCTAGCATGTTTTTGGAATGTGGGAGGAAACCAGAGTACCCGGTGAAAACCCACGCATGCATGGGAAGAACATGCAAACTCCACACAGAGATGGTCGAGGGCGGGATTGAACTTGGGTTATTCCAAACCTCACTATCGGAAACTTTGGCATCGTTCAACACAAGAATACAACATTCTACCTCCATTTACAGGTCAGAAAAGTGGAAAAAGCATACTAGGTCCCCTTTAAGGAGTAAATTATTATGAAAAAACAGCCCTTTGGTCCGGCAGTGGCAGTCAAGCTCAACAGCGTCTTCAGCGTTTACTGCATTTTCTTAAACGTACACTTCTTTGTGTTTTCAGGTTCCAAAACTTCCCTTGTACCGGGTTTCCATACGAAATCCACTGTATTTGGTCACCAGACAACTATAAAGAGTGGACTCTGTTAATGAGATCCACGGAGGACCACCAGAACCCACCAGGCCGGGTCTGGGAAGCCTCCTCTTGGATCTCCAATGCCAGGCTGATTTTGTTTGTCGTCTCCTCCATCTTCTCCAATCGAACAAGCGGCTCAGGTTCTGGGAGGCAAAAAACATTTCCTGTCATGATTCCGCCTGGGAAAAAAAAACCACTTAGCCTGACTGATTAGCAATGGAGGCGATGCTTATCTATCATGCTACGCTGATACACAGTCATGGAACATGGATATGGTTTCTACACAGCTCATGTGTGTTTGACATCTGAGGAGAAAGCCTGGCCTAGAAGACTTAAATGGTTCCACATGTTGTTTAGTGACATACATAGCATAGTAAGGCCTGTTGTTATTTAGCAGCTTACATGTGGTTATCGGTGTATTAAACATCAACTGTTCTACGGCGAGGTTGCTTAACTCTTTCGATGGCGAAGGACTTTTCTTGGCAAGTGTGAGAACTTGGCGGTGATCTTCCCCCTCCTGTCGATCAGCTCTGTGTACCTGCAACGCCAGAAAAACACTTCAAAATGTTTGCTTTCTCTTCGTTAATGCATTGGGACTAACGTACCTTGGTGCCGATACGCCGCCCGTCTCCTGGGTCTCAGGCGGCTTTCGTGCCGTCCCGCTGGGTCGCTCTCTTCTTCCAGACCGGGCCTCCATGGGCACTGGGCCGAAGAAGCACGACACGGTTTTTATTTTTTGGCAATACATGATTCTACAGTGAGGGCAACACATCGTACACAGTCTACCGGGGGTGTGTCAAAGATCAAAGATCCTCCAGGTGGCAGGGAGGCACTGCTGTTTAAGGATCTACTGCAAAAACTGCAGTCAAAGATCCTCTATGTAGTAGGCGTACTTTGATAATTAAGATACTTTGGTATTTATTTGATATTTATTTCAAAGATCTTCTAGTATGTGACAGGAGGGCTCTGCTGGTTAAGGATTTACTGTAAAAATGCCAATTAAAGATGGTCTATGCGACAGGAGCAGGGTCAAAGATCCTCCATATGACAAGAGCATTGTGCTATTTATTAAACTACCGTGAAGACCCAAATCAAAGATCTCCTCAAAGAACTCCTCCAAGCATGCCTACATGGGCCATGCATGCTATGGGAACATAAAAGGTTCAAAAGTGTGTTGTCAGTGGACACTCACAGGTGGTAAAGTCCAGGTGCTGGGGCTTGCTGTGGACCTGATCCTGCCCTGCCTTCTTAACAGACGTGAGGGCTACGCGGTAGTGCTGGCCCGGGGTCAGCTCACGGAGGGTGTAGGACTCCAGCAGGCCGCTGGGCAGGAAGCGGCTCCTGGTGGTCAGTCCCCGGGTCACGTTGACCACAAAGCCGTCTGGGACGTGCCTCGGGTGGCGGCTCCAGGTGATCTGAGCCGAGTTGGTGGTCACGTGGGACAAGGAGAGGTTCTGTGGGGGGAGAGGCCCTGAAGGCAACACGACCACATGCTAATAAACGGTAAACGTAGGACACCTCTCGATAAGGCAGGGAAGCACACTTGAACATATGATTAACGACTTAACCAACAGTCATGTTTAGATGGAAACAGATGTCCAAAGGGAACCTACTTGTCCAGAACTGGAGAGGCCCGGCTGAGTGGCTCGTGGAGGGAAAGTCATCAAGTCCACTTTGAGTCAACACATCCACCTTGTACATGTGAGCAGGAAGCAAAGAACTGCAGAGAAAATACGCACTTAAACACCTCAACACCACCCTCTAGTGGATAAAACAACATCCACACAGACACACGTTCTAAAAAAGGAATTTAACAAGAAAAATAAATCAATAAATAAACAGCATAAATGAGAAAAATCATGGGTACAGTTTTGCAATCAAGTTGCAATCAATAAGTTGTAATTTTCTAAGCATAACAAACATAATTTTAGTGGCATCAAATTGAAATCTTCAATATTTTTTTTTACAATCATAAATGATTTTTTTATTTTATCATAATACAGCTGTAATTTTGAGAAAATTAGGTGGGGAAAAAGTTATAATATTATCGGAATACAGTCAAAATATTCCCGGAAAAAAATGTTTGAAGATTATTTACAAAGAAAATGTAAATGTAAAATATGTTCGGAAAAAACACCAAGGCCAAAGTAATAATATGATTTTTCATCTGCTGTATAACACTAAGATCCATCCATCCATCCATCCAGTTTCTATGCCGCTTATCCTCATGAGGGTGGCGGGTATGCTGGAGCCTATCCCAGCTGACTTTGGATGAGAGGCGGGCTACACCCTGGACTGGTGGCCAGCCAATCACAGGGCACATATAGACAAACAACCATTCACACTCACATTCATACCTATGGACAATTTGGAGTTGACAATTAACCTAGCATGTTTTTGGAATGTGGGAGGAAACCGGAGTACCCGGAGAAAACCCACGCATGCACGGGGAGAACATGCAAACTCCACAAATTTTTTATATATAGTATAACTTCTCAGCATATGTACATGTTGGTTTACAAATGGTCAAAGTGGCCCTTGCATCCTACGTGGAGAATTTGAATGAAGCGATAGAATTTGTGCAGAGGCTGACCTGAAGGCATACTCGCTGGTGGTGGCGTTGAGCACGGCCGAGTGAGCCTCACTACCATTTGAGTGTGACAGAGTGAGGCGAACCCTGCTGAGGGGTGTGTGACGAGCCGCCTTGAGAAGCCACCGCAGCCACACCTGAGAGGACGACACGTTCACCACCTGCAGCTGCTCTGCCCGCCGAGGCCCTTTTTGTTGTTGTAACACACAAACATGTATTCAAACTGGGCAGTGCCAAATTGAACACTCTCCTCCTTCCTAATGCGCTCGATCACCAAAAAGCAGGCTTCGCTACACATCTTAAAATTGAACTCTGCCAACTAACACACACATACTCACTGGTGCGTATGAGCGCCGTGGCGGGCTGGCTGACGTCATCGGTGTTGGTGTTGCGTTTGATGGAGTAGGTGGAGATGTTGTACAGCAGGCCCGGCACAAGGCCTCGCAGGACGTGGGACGACTGGTGTCTGTCCAGGAAGTCCACTTTGCGATTGCTGCGACCCTGCGGAGCGTACGTGACCACGAAGCCGCTGACCGGGCTCGGCGCAGCCTCCGTCCTGTCCCAGTGTAGCTCCACCTCGTTTTCCTCCACGCGCAGCACATGGAGACCAGAAGGGGGCAGCAGATCTGGGAAGAATTGTGGTCTGGTTTTAAGGGACACTGCACTGTATTCACTCTATTCAGTTGCTTATTAATTCAATGGATTTTTGTAAATTGACGTGAGACATTCAAGGTTAATTAACCTGTGTTACAATTAAGGGATACAGTTACATATAGTTTGCATGTCAAAAATATTAAATCATGTGTATTCAATTAGGTGGTTGAATACTGCCTATTTTTAGACAAAAATGTGCATATTTAAGCAAATGTCTAAAGGAAGTATACTGTACTGTAAGGCATTGAGATGTTACAATGTGTAGTGCTCTACACTGGTCGCTAGGTGTCAGTAATGTTACTGCAACGTTGTGTGAGATACAAAACTTGCATATTTTCTCTCATTATGGTTACTATAATGGGTTATATGAGTGTAACTGTGACTGTAGGGGTGTTATTTGTTGTCTAGAGGGCTCTAATAATGTAAACAAAGTTGCATTTAGAAGGTCGTAAATGTGTTTTTATAAATAAATGTTCCATTTATAAATGAGGAATCCTACTTCGTGGAAATTCACTCATCAGGGTCGGGTGTGGAACCAATTAAGCACAATAAATGAGATTACTGTGTATAGTATTTGGAAACTCGGTTAAAAAAACATCAAATTTTGCAAACAGTCAATGCTTAGCATGTATCTTGACTGCTTAGCATGTTTTATGAACACAAAATGTAGAAAATATCTAAGTCCTTCCATTTTTCTGTTGGCGGAGAAAGCTTTGGTGGAGATGAAGACAAGGCGACTGACCTTTCTCACAGTCTTTTCCAGTGTGCCCTGCTCTGCAAACACAATTGTAGTTGCCTCTCCTGTCGCTCCTGCAGTCTCCTCGGTTCCCACAAGGATGCAGAACACAGGGATCCTCCACTAGAGGGCGACAGAGGCAAAGACTTGCTACTACAAAACGGTTCATGCAAGTGCCTCGGAAAAGGATGCGTGAACCCGCTGAACTTGGAAGATTGTGGGGGGCGGGGTGGGTGCGTGAAGCCACTTACACATCTGGCACTGGTCCCCGAAGAAGCCGTCTTTGCACGAGCATACATAAGTCCTCCTGTAGTCCCGACACACACCTCCATTAAGGCAGGGGTTGGACTCGCAGCTGTCCTGCTCTGCACACAAACACACACCCATTACTAACACACACAATGCACACTTTGATCATGCAGTGTGCAACCTCCAAAGTCCAACAAAAGCTGGTGGAAATAGTTTGAATATTCTTCAGCGAATAGCTTCTTTTTACACTTGTGCAACAAGAAATAATGTTAAAATATGACTTGAAACTGAAGAAACAAGGTCTAGTAATTTTGTCCATGACTTTATATACATGTTATAAATGACTGCACCTTTTTGGCAGTTACGTCCTTTGACGCCTGGTGGACAATGACACAAGTAGAAGCCCGGTTGGTCCTCGCACGTTCCACCGTTCTTGCAGGGGTCCGACAGGCATTCGTTGATATCTTGATGAGGGAGGAGAAACACGACCAGGCTCACCAATGTGCACTTTGTATCTTCTTCCTAATAACTCTTTGAGGGTTTGACCTGGCTTTGCAGCATGTTAGCTTAGGTAGCCACTCAAACGATCCCTTTCAACTCACGTCAAACGTGCAGACTTCAATCGGCCGACATGGCTTTAAATGGTGAAAATCGTCACGTAAAACACGGTTTACGATCAATCATGAACCTCTCGTTGTGTCGTTACGTTATTTGTCATTATGACTGCTCTTTCAAGGCGCACAAAAACATACAAAAAGAAACATTAGACTCCAGTCTTTCATTAGAAAAAATGTTTCCGCCTTGTCCTGTTCTTTAGTAATTGGCAGTAGAACATGCGTAAGTTTCAGGAAAATATCAGTTCCTGACAAAAAAATGAAGAAAACATACAAACAAGCATTATTTTTTGCTTTTGTGACAGACATCTAAACAACTATACCTCAACATAAACAACATTTACATCTAAATAACAATCTATTTACAAATAAAACACAAGCTATTTATAGTTTTCAAAGTTGGAACTGAAGTGTGCATGTGCATGCCTTCAAATTTCCCTACAATGCGTAACCTTCTCGACGCTACACTCCTCCACTCCTTTTCCATTCAAATTCACATGGACGTGTTTGTGGCTTATAACGGTTCTCAAAGAGATCCATTAGTGTGCAGTTGCGTCACCACCTCTTTTTCAAAAAGGCGTTGTGATGTTATGTCGTAGTTTAGACCGGTCACTAGGTGTCAATAATCTTACTGTAATGTTGGGTGAGACACACAAGCACCAGACTTTTAATACAGGTTTGATTGAGCACAGAACAGGCAAATAATCCATAACAAAAGTGACTGCCGGAATTCAAATCTAAACTTCCGACATCACTCCCTGTTCAACACCGGAACACATTTACAGTCTTATTTATGTCTTAAATAGCTTATTTTTTCTTATTATGTCTACTGTATTTAGTAATAGTAGTGTAAAGGTTATAGGCATGTTATTTCATGTCTGAAGGGTTCTAATAATGTTGTAAACTTATTTAGAAGGTCGTACATATTTGGAAGGTTCTATGATTTGTACAGTTTATGTTTGCACCCTAAGGTTTCAGTATATATTTCCTGCTTTTTGCTTGATTTTAGGCCCAATGTGTCCATACACTACAGTCACACATGTACTGAAAAAAAGGAACCTAATCGAGACAAGATAAGTAGTTTTAAGGTGAGCTATAAAAGAAAGCATAAAAGTATGTAAAGTGCTGAAGAAGCTCACCGATATGACACTGTTTCCCTCTGAAGCCGTCCTCACACTCACAGAGGTAAGAAGCCTCCAGGTCGTGGCACGTCCCGCCGTTAAGGCACGGCTGTGACAAGCACTCATTCAGCTCTACGACGACGGAGGAGGCTTTACAGTAAAAAAAAATGTATTGTGTGTTATTACGTTTTTGTGTGGCTGTCACCCACCCTCACAGATGGGCGGCTGACTCCAGTCTCCCTGGATGCCACAGATGCTCTGAGTGGCTCTGGGCACCGCCACGTAGCCCGCCTGGCACACGTAAATGGCGACCGAGCCTGAGGTCGTGGAGGAGAACTGGACCTCGGCATGCTTCACCTGCGGGGGTGTCCCACAGCCGGACTCTGAAATATGGTATATGTGAAATATGGGATATTTTACAACACATTTCTCCATTTGCATGTTAGCAAGACACTTCCTGTAAGACCATGAGACTGCACCATTTTGGTGCCTGGAGTAGGAAGGGAAAGCAACACATATGCTAGGAAGTTTTTTACATAATTTTGATGGGTATTTTATATTTTAGCCTGCACCTTATAGTTACATTTATGTATAGTCATGTATGTTGCAATGGAGAGAGTGCCAGACTTTCATTGTACACTGTGACAGTGACAATAAAGTTTGATTGTATTGTAAAATGACATTATTTTGACACATAATATTATGGGTTTAGGGCGGCATGGCGGTCGAGTGGTTAGCACGCAGACCTCACAGCTACGTTTGAGGGCTAACTTGGCAACATGTCTCCCTCTTGCTACATCTTCTTTTTCTCTGGCAAACCAGGTGTGTATGAGGTGTGCTAACAATCAGATCTATTGTTACCTATTGTACGGAGTTGGGGCGGCACGGTGGTCTAGGGGTTAGCGCGCAGACCTCACAGCTAGGAGACCATGGTTCAATTCCACCCTCGGCCATCTCTGTGTGGAGTTTGCATGTTCTCCCTGTGCATGCGTGGGTTTTCTCTGGGTACTCCGGTTTCCTCCCACATTCCAAAAACATGCTAGGTTAATTGGCGACTCCAAATTGTCCATAGGTATGAATGTGAGTGTGAATGGTTGTTTGTCTATATGTGATTGGCTGGCCACCAGTCCAGGGTGTACCCCGCCTCTCGCCCGAAGACAGCTGGGATAGGCTCCAGCACCCCGTGACCCTCGTGAGGAAAAAGCGGTAGAAAATGAATGAATGAATTATGGGTTTAGTTTCATAAAATTGCAGCTTCTCAATGTCTCAATTTCCGATACCAATATCAGCTGATACAGATACCGATATGTGTAAAATGACCTATGTCCTGTGGTGGAATGAACACACATGTTTTGTATAAAGCATTTTTAAAATTGGTTTTCATGGTGGGGGAATAAAAATCTGATACCGATGTCAACCACTATCGCATTTTTATACCGATAATCATCCCAGATCCCGACTTAGAACGCAACTTTCTCAGTCAATATTTAGACTTTATCCTCATACAATTACAGTTGTTTTTTCCATTTCTGTGTGTTTTTTATGTTACCACAATGTCAACGGTCTTCTTGTAAATATGATTTTATTGCCGTAATATTTTCACATTTTCTTGTAATATTGCATATTTTTCCCCAAACAAATTTCCCCAAATAATACATATTACGGCTTAGAAAAACATTCTTTATTTAATATTTCAATGCTAAAATGATGTCATTTTCCCTCATCTTATCATGCCTTTATTTTTGTAAAATTGCAGCTGTTTTTACAATAGAATACTTTTTCTGTCAATATTTTGACTTTATTCTCATAAGATTACAGCAGTTTTTCCAATTTCTGCATATTAAATTCCAACTATTTCAACTTTCTTGTAAATTTTCTTGTTATTATCATTTTATTCCTATATTTTGGGGATCAAATATATCATTTGTTGCTAGGCAGAATTCACAGGACTTTCAGAGGCCCAATGAAAAAAATGGCTGAGCTGTGTGATTGAAAACATCTGCACCTCTGCTCTGTATTAAATATAATATAAAAGAACAGCCACCGGCCGTGATGCAGCATCAGCACCCAGTCCAAAAGCTGCTGTTTTGTCAAGTTGAAGGGTCTGAAAGCTCCTAGGCCCCCCCCTAGGAAAGTCTTACTAGCAACAGGGGAAACATTGAGGCTAAAATTACCGGCACAGATCCAGCTCTCCAGGTCTCATCGTGTTCTACTTGAAATAGAGTATTCTCTTCTATATCAGTGCACGCTGCTTTTAGGTCAGCAACACAGCTAAGATTATCTTCACATGGATCGACACTCTGAACCAGAACCATGACAACCATGAGAACCATGACATCATGGCAGCGCTCACCTTCGTGTGCTGAGCTCTTGCTGATCTCACAGTGCCTGCCAGTGAAGACATCTGTGCATTCGCATTTGTACTTTCCGATGTAGTGAAAGCAGGTTCCGCCGTTCACGCACGGGCTGGAGGAACACGGGTCGGGCTTGCCTGGAAGACAGCGACACTCGTATGTGCTCGTGTGCCATGCAAAGCTGGTTGCTGGGCGAGGGACGGGTGACGGCGTCACTCACCCACTTCGCAGTGCTTGCCGGTGAATCGGTAAGGACACACGCATCTGTAGTTGCCTGACTCCTCTTTGCACGAGCCGCCGTTGCGGCACGGGCCCGAGGCACACGTGTTGAGTCGGACTGGAAGGAGACAAGCAGAGAGTTGACATTTTTAGATGAGCATTGACATGAAATGGACATAAAGACATATAAATCATTCATTCATTCATTCATTTTCTACCGCTTTTTCCTCACGAGGGTCGCGAGAGGTGCTGGAGCCTATCCCAGCTGTCTTCGGGCAAGAGGCCGGGTACACCCTGGACTGGTCGCCAGCCAATCACAGGGCACATATACACAAACAACCAATTAACCAGACATGCATGTATTTTGAATGTGGGAGCAAATCGGAGTACCCGGAGAAAACCCACACACGCACGCGGAGAACATGCAAACTCTACACAGAGATGCCCAAGCAGAGAATCAAACCTACGTCTCCCTGATCTCTTGACTCTGTGGCCATCATGCTAACCACTCGAAAGACAAAAAAAAAAAAAAATTACAGCAGAACAAAACAATGACAAGTCTCATAATAATAATGACAACAATGTGTGGTACAAAAACAGTGTCATTTCTTTAAAGCTAAAGTAGATGGCTCTGAATGTGTGTCTGACAAAAACAAAATGGCGCCCACAATGAGGGCTCTTCGTCGGGAAGGCGAAGTTGCCATACGTCCTGAGCTCCACCACCCCAACGGGACCTCTGACAGAGTTTGTCCCAAAATGAGCGCTCTTCGTGGGGCAGGCGAGGTTGCCTTGAGGCGGGGTTCTTTAGAGCTCCATCGAACCAACGGTGCTATGTTTACATTCTGAGTTCATACGGTAAGCCAGGGGTCTCCAGCCAGTAGATCATAAGCTGCCAGTAGCTCCTAAACACTTTTCAATTAGCTCCTCAAAGACTTTATTCATTTATTATCAACTGCCATTCCCACCATATTAGAATGTGGGGTTCGTTCGTAGTGAGGAAACACTTTGGGCGTGTGACCAATCACAGCGGAGTGCGCGTGCCCGGAGGCTGCCGTGGGAGAAATAAATTAAAAGAGACCGTTTTGGGAAGCACAAAGTAAATACAGTTAGAATAGCTGCAGATTTTGGAAGAACTATAAAGCTATCTGACTAGAATCAACTCTAAAAGAACCACTACTCCCTTCTTAATAGTATCTGAAATACAAAAATACGCACAACCAACAATAAAGCCTAATTTCTGCATGAATCTCCACTCACAGTGACAAGTTTTCCCGCTGGGGCGTGTGGGGATTAATTAGAACCCCAATAAAAATGAAATATTCAAGATGAAAGACTTAATGCACAAATTCATCATTCCGACTTACTTATTTGTTGATAAGATGCACACGGAGCAAGGAACACCTTGCCACGCTGTCCCCTTCCTGCTGCGGTTTCGTCGCACTTTGAGGCGTTCAGGCGCACTTGTAATTTTGAGTGTTATGCGCTAATTGTTTTTTTTTTTTTTTTTTTTTTTTTTTTTTTTATTCATGTACCCCCTATGGCAGTTGTAATGGAATCTAGCTTTTGCTTTAGATCGAGGGTCACTAAAGTTATTTTTTATTGTGAGATCTACTCGTACAAAATGAAAACATTTATTTTCATAGCTGATCTAAACCCAAACACACCAAATGTTCTTGTTTTTACCAGAACATTAACAAAATGCTGGTATCCACAACTCACATTTTGTATTTTACAGTGCATTTTTTTTTAATATTGTGGCATTATTAACTGACAACCTGAATAAGAAGCAGGCTTATGGGTGCCTCATGCGGTCATGGGCCGCTACCTGGTAGCCCTGCTTTAGTGTGTACAATGTTGTGTAATCTAGCTTTATAATGTGTCAAATCCATCTTCAGAGTGTTTTGAACATCGCTTTGGAATATATAGAATCTTGTAGAATCAAACCTTTCCTTTCAATTTGGTATGAAATAAATATACAGACATAAATCACAGCCATCCTGAGCGGATAACAAAATTCAGTCCATTCAAATGGAAAAATGCAGACATCAGAGTGGAATAAAAGATATGTAGGATTATTACTTATCTACTTGTCAGCGCTTATACAGAGTTGTATTTTATTGTATGGGCTACTTGGCTTCAGGTCAAATGTACATGACTATAAATCATGCGTGACTATAAAGAGTTTGACAAAATAGCTTTAGAATGTAGCTTGATGGGGTTAGTACCAGTAGGTCAGAAGGTCAACCGGCTCCCTCTTGCGGTAGCCTAATGTATTACAGCTGTTAACCTTTCAGTGTAGTGACAGATGATGTTTTGACAATGTGAGTTCAGGTGTTGTGTGTTTTGAGGAATGTTGGTCACGCTACCTTTCTCGCAGTGCTTCCCCCAGTGGCCGTGCGTGCACTCGCATGTGTAGCCGCCGTCCCGCTCGTAGCAGTAGCCGCCGTTGAGACACGGAGCCGAGTCGCAGACCGATCGGGGCTGTACTGAAAAACACAAAACGACACTTGACTGTGTTCCATCTGTGAGGGCATGATGTGGGCGTGGTCAAACGTGATTGGCTCAGACTCCAAACTTACCCGCGAGCGTTCAGCAACACGCTCATTATGACCTTTCCGTCTATGCTCTGAATTATGGCCGCACATGACGGCGACCCTCTTTAAATAAATACTCACACCTCAAGAATAGTGTGTTTATAAATGTGTTTGTTGCTACGGTAACCACTAGGGACAGGCAGGTAATACTCAAGAGTGTCCTGTTGTTGGTGCACCAGGCTCTTACCATAAGGATAAAAGTCCCGGGGGTCCAGTTCTGATGCGCTGGTCTGACAAGTGCACAGGTACGCTCCTCCATACTCTAAACATGGACCTCCGTCAGGACACAGCCTGTTGCCACCGCACGGCAACTGGGTCACCTCTGAGTAGAAACAAAATGGGGATGTCAGATTACTTAGGGGACCATAAGATGGACCATAAATGAGAAAAAAGCTGTGATAATTTTGAAAAAACGATGTATGTATCGTATCGTTTATTGTTTACTATATTGGGTAATAGATGAGTGTAAGGGGACTATATTCATTCATTCATTTTTTACCGCTCATGCTCACAAGGGTCATGGGGGTGCTGGAGCCTAGCCCAGCTGCCTTCGGGCAAGAGGCGGGGTGGACTGGTGGCCATCCAATCACAGGGCACATAAAGACAAACAACCATTCACACTCACATTCATACCTATGGACAATTTGGAGTCGCCAATTAACCTAGCATGTTTTTGGAATGTGGGAGGAAACCGGAGTACCCGGACAAAACCGAGCCGAGGCCGAGGGTGGAATTGAACTTTGATCTCCTATATGTGAGGCCTGCGCGCTAACCACTCTCTATTGCAGCACTATTGTATAATGTTATACTATATTATTTCAGGGCTCTAATAATACTAAAAACATATTTTTAAGGTCATAATGAGGTGCTATAATTACAAAAATATCCAATTCATAAATAAGTACTCCTACCTTGCGGAAATTGAGTGAACCCAGTCGGCTATGGAATCAGTTAACCATGATAAACTGGGATTACTGTAATACGGTAGATCCCTGCTTGTGGTGGGTTTTACTTCGCCGGACCACCAGCAAATGGTAAAAAAACTGCAAGGAATTGAAACGCTGACATCTAAGCACTAAGACAGAAACGGATCTCTGGGTGTAGCCTTTACCTTAGGAGTTTCTACTCTACTGCGTTTTGTCCCACCTACCAAACTGACAGTAGAGGCCCGTGTAGGATACGGGGCATTCACACGTCCCGTTGCTGTCCACGCAGACGCCGCCATTCTGGCACAGACACTCCTCTGCAAACAAACACAAACCCAAATTCAGATCTTAGTCACCACAAAGCGATGTTCTTGTGCCCAACGATGTTCCACGTTGACTTAGTGCTGATGTAAACAGAAAAAAAAGTAATGACTGGCTTGTCTAAATGAGCACTGAGGAACATTTAGGAAGTTTTTTTTCTTCCTTTGCCTCCCAATTGAAGCACAGAGGAAGCAGCCCCATCACGCTTTCAAGTCCCACTACTGAGCATGATGTGAGACCCCCGGGGGCAATGAATGCATTGTTCATTCGCACCAGACCCGTGTCCCACTCGCTTAGAGGAGCGGGCACCTGTTTCCACTCGGGCCTTCCCTTTGGAAAGTATGTGGTGGATTTAAGAGAACCTATAGAAGCACTGATGATTATTTCAGCTCAGCGGCAAAAGTCCTGTGTATTTGCAATTTGGATGGTGGCACTGAACCTCTCCCGGGGTGCTGCCGGGGCTTTAAAGTGATATCGCAATAAACTTATAACCACTTCAATCCATTCAGGAAGTTAAGCGATGTGGACCAAAGTATTGGGACACCTGGCCATTGCACTACATAAAGCAAAAATGGAGGTTTTGCAGCTCCACTGGGAATACGTGGGAGTGTGAGGACTCGGGCCCATTTACAGCTTAGGAACATACTTGCAAGTTTTTGGCCTCACTTGTAAGACCTCCAGTCCAAGAGTCCAATAATTCACCTGATGGGTTACATAAGTGTAAATTGTTTAGCAATGTTCCTCGGTATAAACCTATATAGCATGCATTAAAACTAGGGGTGCGCAGATCAATCGGCCACCGATCGGTATCGGATCTGTCTCAGATATGTGTTGTGTACACTGATTTGCCAAGCTGACGTACGAGTGCCGACATTTTGTCACAGAAGAGGGAATCGGCTGCATGTGTAGTTCAGAAGGCAGCGGATGCGGCTGGAGGGACCCAGCAGAGACAGCCCCTAATATAGCTAGTAGTACATTTAAACGTTTACACTGCATGTAGTAGGTGATAACTATTGGTACCTGTGTCAGCTACCATAGTCCCCTCTGTACTAAGCACTATCTTGTAATGGAGTAGCTAACTTCCTGTTAGCCTTTCAGACATTTTTGTGAACTGAAATGTTATAAGTGTACATCACAGATATAAAATCACTATGGAACTGCTGTAGCAATTTTGGTACTTAGTGCTATCTTGCTGGGGGGTAGCATGCTAACTGTCAGCATGTAAGCCATTTTTGTCAGTTGAAATGTTATACTGTAAGCCGACGTGGCATAATAGAAAATCGCTATGGAACTGCCGTAGCACTTTTGATACTCAGCACTATCTTAGCATGCTAAAAGCTCTTAGCATTTTAGCCATTTTCATTCAATGAAATGTTATACTGTCAACCTACATGACATGATATAAAAGCACAGTGGAACTGCCATAGCACATTTGGTAGTTAGCGCTATCTTGCTAGGGGGCAGAATGCTAAATGTTAGCATTTTAGTCATTTGTGTCCATTGAAATGTTATACTGTAAACATAAATGGCATAACATAAAACTACAATGGAACGGTTCAGCTGTGGTTCTACAGAATTTGCCGTCCCTTGTAAGTTACGAGGCACATCTCAATACTTTTGTCCAGGTTAAATTCTATCGCAATGATAATATTTAGTGCATAAAATCATTAAAAAAGCAGCAGCTGTGCTCATTGTTCAGCGTCCTGGCAGTATTCCAGAGAAGCAAGTAGCTGCGAGGAAGCCTGCATATTTCAGCAGTCGGAAGAAATACCACAGAGCGGCATCCACTCATAAAGAGGCATTTTGGAGTCTAGACAAAGCACTTCCTCTTGTTGGTAAACTCATAAAACCGCTCCATAAAACAATTATTTACAGCAACATCAAGCGACTCGTGTTTATCCTGGTTCCCGTAGTAAACCGGGCGAGGCCTTGTACGCTTTGATAATTACAATAATCCATCAGAGGAGGCAGCCTCTTGCAGGGCAGGGGTCCAAATTCCTGCGGGAGAGCACATCCCCTCCGCAAGTCTGCCCCGCCCGCTACCTGCCCGGCTGCAGGCGCTCTCAGACGTTACCTTCGCACGTGTCGCCAAAGTATCCTGGCGCGCATGTACACTGGTACGCTCCCGAGCTGGTGTACTCGCACATCTGGTGGTTCTTGCAGTCCTCGCCGTCGCACGGCGCTGCAGGAAAGTAGCGAAAACTGTCAGAACCAATGTTGGACATCTCTGTAAAACACATCATTGTTCTCACCTGTTTGGTTTTTGGTCGAGTTGACCTGAAGCTCCATCAGCTCTGTGGGAAAAAAACATCAAAATTGATCATTTGTTATACACGCAACAGGCATTTCATTAGGTACACCTGTGCATGCAAAAGTGGAAAGAAAAAGCTCTCTTTGACCACATGGAAATGAATAAATACGTGTATTGCATGACACAGCAGCAACACAACCAATGTTGCAATAGCGGTAAGGCGCAAACTGCTCTGCCAGCGCTGATGAATTCAATATAAATAATAGTGTAGCGTAAGACCTTCACAGTAGTGTAAGCTTTTGGCACCAGCAGCTGAGTTGCAACATTTTAAAGTGCATGCAGAGCTAGCCAAAGCTTCTGTTGGAATAGTGGTAAGGAGCAAACATCTTTGCTAGCATTAGCAGCACTGATGAGTTCATTGTAAAGAGTAGTGTAGGGTGAGACACATGACTTTCACACCAGCAGCTTATTAGCAACATTTTAAGGCGCAGGCAGAGCTGCATACATCTTCTGTTGAAATAGCGGTAAGGAACAAATAAGCTAGCATGAATAACGTTGAAGAGTTCATTGTTAACAGTGTAGTGTAAGATGCATGACTTTCACACAAGCAGCTTAATCGCAATATTTTAAAGCGCATGCCGAGCTAGATAAAGCATTTGTTAGAACAGCTGTAAGGGGCAACCTGCTTTGTTAGCTTTAATAGCACTGATAACTTCATTGTAAATAGCAAGCATAACAGCTAAGTAGCAACATTATAAAGCGCATGCAGAGCTATATAAAGCTTCTGCTGGTATAGCGGTAAGAAGCAGATTTCCTCGATAGCGTTAATATCACTGATGAGTTCATTGTAAACAAGTGTGTAGAACCATGGCTTTTACACCAGCAGCTGGGTTGCAACATTTTAAAGCACATGCAGAGCTAAATAATGCTTGATGTTGACCACTCATGCAACTACACATGCTGCCATTTTGTGGAGTTAATAAAAAAAAACAGACAGAGGTTACAACCACAATTAATGTTGTTTGGCTCATCACTAATTAGACACCACAGCTGTCATTCACTATTGTAGACAACGCATCGATTGACAACAAGATTCTTGATTAACTCAACTGTATACATCTTTCGATATATATTCATAAAGATACAATGTTCAAGTCGACATTTGCTATCCTGATACAGGCCGATCTGATGAGGTCACCTGACTCGCAGACGACGCCAGTGAAAGGGGCGGGACAAAGGCAGGTGAAGTTCATGGCGTGATTGACGCACTCCCCGCCGTTCAAGCAGGGCTGCGACTCACACTTGTTGACAGCTGGGACACAAACACAATCAATTATATCTGACCATGAACGCGACGAGTAAGAATAAAACCTGACAAAAACCCGCCCACCTGTCTCACACAGGACGCCGGTGTAACCGGGCTTGCAGACGCAGGTGAAATTGCCGCTGCCTTGCACACACAGCCCGTCGTTGAGACAGGGCCCGTCTCTGCACTCGTCAACGTCTGCAAGGCACATGGAATATTTACTCAGCTGATTGATATATATCCTCTCCCGCCACAAGTATGTGCTGCTGGCCGTCCAAAGGTATCAACAAAGTCTGATACATCTCAGCATGTCTAGTTGTGGGAAAAGGCACTAACCCTGCCCGCTGATTGGCTGAAAAACATCCAATACATGCACTAACTGTACCTGTTTCACACACAGTCCCAGTGTATCCAGGTGGACAGCGACAGGTGAAACTATTAATCTGGTCTTCACAGGTTCCTCCATTCTTGCACGGAAATGAGGCACACTCGTTGACATCTGCAAAAATGAAGTTACACATGAAAGCTATGGAGTCCCACAGAGTTCACTCCTCTGACCTTTTTGCATTATAATCAACACATCCAAACAGGAGATTTGATACCGTCTAAGCCAGGGGTGGGCAAACTTTTTGACTCGCGGGCCGCATTGACATAACAAAATTTCTGGGGGGGGGGGCAGACTATATATTTTACACGTAACAGTCCACCTGGTATTATTGTATCTGTAAAATTGTCATGCAATCTGCTATTATTATTTATTATTTTATATTTACTATATTTAAATATTTTTAAAATAATAAAATATTATAATAATATTAATAATAATAATATTTAAAATAATTATAATAAAATTAAAATAAAATTAAAATAATTATTATATTATTATTATGTAAAATATGCAAATATAACAATATTATTATATATAATTAACATAATAATTAGCATTAATATAATAAATATAATAATCATAATAGTTATAATAATAATATAATAATAATTATTATTTTTATTATTATTATGTGCTTGTGTCTCTTTTTTCAGGAGCACTTTGTAAACAACAGACCATGTCAAACGAAATTGATACAACCATCAAAAGGTTGGCTCAGGCCATGATGCCAGGTTGTATGTTGAGTTTAAATTAAATACTTTTGAAAGATTGGGCGGGCCGTATTCAAACACTTGGCGGGCCGGATGTGGCCCCCGGGCCGTAGTTTGCCCACCCCTGCTTTAACAAAAAAAATGCATTTATTGATAAGGTCTGGAAGCAAATAACCGCGATAAATTGGCATCATAACTCAACATAATCATCGGTGCAACAGAATGACAACATCTCACAGTGCTAACCAAAAAATAAACAGCACACCATGTAACAGGGAAGTTAAGACACAATAAAATGGTGTTCTTTGTAAGTCTGATTACAAAGTGCCTGCAAGGTATGCTGGGTACACCAGTAATGTTGCATGTTTCTTATGATACAAACCAAAAAAGCGCCATATTACCCATCCACACACAACACTGAGTTTTACGTCAAGGCCAATTATGCAAATGACGGAGTCAAATGAAGCGCTACATGACTCACTGATGTGACAACGTCTGCCAGTGAACCCTGACAAGCAGGAGCAGGTGAAGGAGGGGTTCCCCGTGATACAGTCATCGATGCACTGCCCACCATTCAGACACGGTCGCAGGTGCGGGCACACCGACGCTGGAGGGCGATGGAGATGAAAGTGTGAAAGTTGCTCCAGGAAGTCGACAACAGCTTCTTTCTCACGCTCACCTGAGTTGTTGCAACCGCCCACCTCCACGTTGGCGTCATCAATGCGAAACACCCATCGGCCCGGGTATCCCACGTTGGTGGTTCCCTCCACGTTCACCACATCGGCCGTGCGGGAGCCGGGGATGTTGAAGTAGCGCTTGCCGTCACCGGCGTTGAAGCCTGCCTGGGAGGAGAGGAAGAAGGAGGCACACGTCTCAGAAGATGAGCTCCCGTCTTGATCCAACCGTACCAAGTATGCTCCATGTGATCCTACCTGTGCTGCGATACCTCCCAGGCCTGCTGGGTTTCCGCCACTGCTAGCGTGCATTCCGGTGGTCCAGGTGATGTTGTTGTACTGGAATATGGTAAAGGAACGCTCTCCATCTGTGATGAGAACCACTTGGAAAGTGTTTACCTGTGCAGAAAGACAGGCAAGCTCTGTTAAAGTGCAGTCACATTTCAGCAGGAACTTTTATTATAGTATATACAGTATACAGTATAACGTAAACTTACTTTAGAGTAGTCAGTGTGCAGTTTCTGTGGCAATACACAGGATACTTACTATCCACAGCCATTATTAAAAATGGCTAAAAATCTGGTCAATGGCTAAAAATTCTAGTCAAACATGGTGGTGGTAGAATGCGGCACCAGGCAGCTGCGGTTTATCAAGGTAAAGTTGAATTCCACAATCTACTGTGACATGGGCAGCATAGCACTTCTTATATCTATGTTGCATATACTTGAGTAATATGTACTCTGTAATATGTACATGTACTCTGAGTAATCAGAGTACAGCTTCATTCATTCATTTTCTACGGCTTATCCTCACGGGGGTGCTGGAGCGTATCCCAGCTGTCTTGGGGCGAGAGGCGGGGTACACCCTGGACTGGTGGCCAGCCAATCACAGGGCACATATAGACAAACAACCATTCACACTCACATTCATACCTATGGACAATTTGGAGTCGCTAATTAACCTAGCATGTTTTTGGAATGTGGGAGGAAACCGGAGTCCCTGGAGAACACCCACACATGCACGGGGAGAACATGCAAACTCCACACAGAGATGGCCAGGGGTGGAATTGAACCAGGGTCTCCTAGCTGTGAGGTCTGCGTGCTAACCACTCGGTCGCCGTGCAGCCCCAGAATACATCTTGTATAGCAGTATAGATTTGACTATCCATTGAAAACTGGTGAGTAGCAACATAATTGAGTCTTGTCTACAGTCAAGCACGGCGTTGCATGAGTGCTGCCAGCACTCGGAAGCTACGGTTCATTGCAGGAAAGATTATTTCCAAAATGTACAATGACATTCTGAAGCAGAGCACAGCATGATCCCGCCATGGCGGTGCTTGTGTGCACGAGTGCTGCTGGTACTCGGGAACAGCAGTTAATTGAGCGAAAAATTTATTCAAACATGTACTGTGACATTCTGTAGTGGCACATTATACCAATTGTAAGGCAATTGTGCCTTGGTGACAGTGAAGCATGATGTGCACGAGTGCTGACATCAGCATTGACTAGATGAGGGCAGTAGTCACTTTTGGGACAGTATATGAGCTGAGTTCATACCGGTGTGACAGGGCTGCCGCCAAAGAAGGTGACTTGGTGCCAGGTGGAGATGAGGACCCAGGTTGCGTTGAAGTCGGGGAAGTCTGAAAAGTACATCTTGACATCGCCGGCGGCTCTGCTCAGGATGGACGGCTCCCGGCTCTCCCTGTAGAAGACCCGACCCGCCCGTCGGTTGTCCACATCGGCCCAGAATGGCGCCACCGCCCTCCTGTCTCCGGCGATGGGGAAAGCCACAGGTGTGAATTGAGACACCTCCCTCAGGAATGAGACCAAGCCGTTGTTGTTCACCTGAGGAGGAACGACATGAGTCAGATGGGTTTTTTTTCTCTTCAAGTCAGCGTGACTCAGACTGGCCAGTGCTTGGAGGATGTTTGCACTTCATGTCGCAGACACACGCTACCTTTATTCGAAATGACAGCAGCTGAGAAAACTGATGAAGTTGGAAAGACAGTTCACACCTTCCACAGCTGTAAAGTAGGCAATCTGACACCTTTTTATACGGGCAGAGTGCTAGTTCTCTATTAGCGCTGAAGCAAAATATCATTATTACAATACATATTGTATGTAACACTGTACATCAGGGGTCAGGAACCTTTTTGGCTAAGAGAGCCATGAAGGCCAGATATTTTAAAATGTGTATCTGTGAGAGCCATATACATTTTGAATGCAATAAAATGTGTGCATTTTTATGTAAGACCAACAGTTTTAGATATAATGGGCTCTAATTACGTAGACCAGGCACACTACCCCACGCCAATGGGGTGTGGCCAGCACACTTTCGTGAGCAGCGCAGTGTCTAATAATAAATCAAATACTTGTTGCCATTAATACAACTTCTGCTGCTGCATGGTTTTGCACCATACTCCGTACATGTATTTCATTCTTTTGGCCATCTTCGTCAGAAGGCTTAGTTCTGCAGCTTTAGCTAGGTGACTATTTGACTAAAGGAGGAAAGTTTATATTTACATGTTGACATCTCAATGACCGAGGTAGACTACCGCATTATCCAGTAATAATCGATTTTTGGTGTTTGACCTGGAAAATATCATCAGGAAAGATGGATATGGTCGGCCATATTGCAGTAGAAAATAGATGGACGGATTAAAATGCATAAGAAAGTTGGTGATTTTTAATATTTTTAACAGTGATTTCTGTGATGGTTTACTTTAAAATGTTAGCAAAAATACATTTTTATTGTGGTAAGAAATGCTCGAGAGCCAGATACAGTCATCAAAAGGGCCCTACCTGGCTCCCGAGCCATAGGTTCCCTACCTCTGCTGTACATAGTCACTGGGTGCAAGGTCTACAAGTACATAACAAGTCTCTATTTAGTGACAGCTGTGGCTGTAGGCAACCTCCTGATGTAGGATGGCTGTAGCTGCATTTGAAGTATCAGCAGCTTTATCTAGCTCTGCATGCGCTTTAAAATCTTGCTACTCAGCACCTGCTGTAGAACTCATGTGTGTTACGTGTTGCTCACAATGAACTAATGAGAGGTAATAATGGTAATGGTTTAATTTCATTTGAACATGCATCAGATTACAATTGAGAGCATCACATAATCAATTCACAGTTCCACATGTCCAAAAGGAGTAGGAAGAAGCAAAGCTTATTAAATACTACCCCTCCATCTGGTACTTTTACAATCAGTAACTGTTACATTTGTTCACTTCCTGCTTTCCTAATACATTTATTTTATTTATTTTTATTTTTATTTTTATTTTTATTTTTATTTTTATTTTTATTTTTATTTTTATTTTTATTTTTATTTTTATTTTGTTACGTACCGAAGTAGGAGGTGATATGACCATACAATGACACAATGGGTACCATAGTAAGTGTCAATATAGTGATATATATATAGCACATCATGACTGGTTCAAGACTCTTCATCCTTGTATTTAGCAAACATCAACTGCTTGTATTGTTTCTTGAATTTACTCATCGTTGTGCATTGTTTGAGGTCCTTACTCAATCCATTCCATAGTTTGATTCCACAAACTGAGATCTTCCCTGAGATCATATTTCTCCTCTCTTGTAGAGAAGTATTGGATGACATTTTTAGGTAATTGGTTATTTTTAGCCGTATGCATTATTTTAGCTGTTTGAAGATTAACTATATCAGCAAGTTTAAGTATTTGTGATATAAGAAATAAGGAGTTAGTATGTTCTCTATAGGCACATTATGGATTATCCTTACTGACTTTTTTTGCAGCACATTTAGCGAGTGAAGATTGCTTTTATAGTTATTATCCCATAATTCCACAATAAAGCTGGCTTGGTCATTTGCTCCTTACTGTTACAACAAGCTTTATCAACCTCTACATGCGCTTTCAAATGTTGCTAGTGCCGCTGTTGGTGTGGAACTCATCGGGGGTATTAATGCTGGCTGCGGAGTTTGCGCCTTACCGCTACTACAACAGCAGCGCTATCTAGCTCTGCATGCACTTTCAAGTGTTGCTACTCAGCAGATTTGTAAGAGGTATTACTCATCAGACCAATTTGCTCCTTACCGCTATTACAACATTGGTTCTATTCTCTAGTACCCAGTGAACCAAAAATTGCTATAATACACAATACGTAAAAGGGACTATACCATACTGTAAGATTAACTACAAAAGTGGTTGTGGGCTTACGTGAATGGTGATGTTCTAGATTGGGAAGCTGCACGAGTGACCTTCATGGTGCATGGATGAAAAGAGTTGCTGAGTGTGAAATTGGGCTCGTAGAGCAAAGCGTTGGATGGCCATGAAAGAGCTTCTTTCATTCACGCTTTCTGCATCTCCTGCTCACCGTGGCACCTATCCTGTTTTTCCTTTTACGGCCGAGAGTGAACTTTGCCTCTGTGCCTGCAGCAGGCCGAGCAGCATGTGACAAAACAACAACTGGGGGGGGGGGGGGGGGGGGGGGGGGGGCTCGGCTTCTTTGAAAAAACATCACTTTGCTGTAAAAACAGCGGAGGAAGTTTTGTTTGGCAGCGGACGGGAGCTGAGTTAATTACCCGACCGCAGCCTTCCCCTCTGCATCAGCATGATGTGCTGAGAATGTGGATCCATGTGTGTGGACAGTATGTGAAGGGGGTGTGGAAGAGGGGGATTGGCGGAAGGGGAACGGCAGCAGGGGCAGGGCGCCGAGGTCATCCCGAGCACTATCTGATAGCAGGGGCGGGAGGAGGGCGCCCAAAGGCTGGATGAAAGAACGGATGCTCGGGAGTTGTGAAGCTCTCACAGCCTCGGAGCCGCTAATGAGAGCTGAGGCCTGGAAGTCCACCATCCAAAATGTGTGGAGGGAGTGGACTAGCTTCTAAAATATGTGACATGGGTTTATCTCAGCCCCAAAAGGACTCTGGAAGGGTTTAAAGACGTGTCTGTCATCTTTTAAGATGTTATTGCTGCATTCCAGAAAGCGAGGATGGGAAATAGGAACAGTCAGGAACAAGACATACAGCCCTTGTTATTGTTATGCATTTTTCATTGTCAAATGTGAATTACTGTGAATTACTTTGGGTACGAATGGTGCTCTATACAGTAAATAAACTTGTCTTGCCTTAATACTGTATTGAAGACCAGAAGAAGAGTTGTGATGCTAATTTTAAGACGATGCTGATCGATATGAAATCTTGAAAACGAGTCGTTCTTAACGAGTAAGACGACTCGTTTTCAAGATTTCATATTTCCTTTACGAATCCCACTTTTTAACTGTTTTTAACATCGTTGATCAGCATCGTCTTAAAATTTGCATCAGAACTCTTCTTCTGGTCTTCTTCCAGTGGCTGCATCTCTACAAGACACTAGCATGTGTTTGAACGACAGGAAGAAAAGCTCAGGGAGACGCCATTTGGTTGGTTTGCAGTCAGTGTTTTTCCACAGGACCGCAATGTTAGCATGACACATGTCTTTTTTTTTTGTGGGGGGGCACTTTCTTTCATGTTGGTGTCCGGAAAAAGTGGGTAGATTTTTTGTGCGTCGCTTTTTTTGAAACCAAACGTTTGAGGGCTAACTTGGCAACATGTCTCCCTCTTGCTACATCTTCTTTTTCTCTGGCAAACCAGGTGTGTATGAGGTGTGCTAACAATCAGATCTATTGTTACCTATTGTACGGAGTTGGGGCGGCACGGTGGTCTAGGGGTTAGCGCGCAGACCTCACAGCTAGGAGACCAGGGTTCAATCCCACCCTCGGCCATCTCTGTGTGGAGTTTGCATGCGTGGGTTTTCTCCGGGTACTCCGGTTTCCTCCCACATTCCAAAAACATGCTAGGTTAATTGGCGACTCCAAATTGTCCATAGGTATGAATGTGAGTGTGAATGGTTGTTTGTCTATATGTGCCCTGTGATTGGCTGGCGACCAGTCCAGGGTGTACCCCGCCTTACGCCCGAAGACAGCTGGGATAGGCTCCAGCACCCCCCGCGACCCGCGACCCTCGTGAGGAAAAGCGGTAGAAAATGAATGAATGAATGAATGTACGGAGTTGGAACGACATTCGCAGACAGTCCTGTTATAATGTGTTTAAAAGTGAATACAGGTAAATAAATGAGCATGTGGGCATTTATTAATCCATAGCCCCCCCCCCCGAAATAAGATGTTTTTCAGTGGGAAAAAAACTGTCTTATTTTTGGGAGGGTGCAGTATCAAGTCTGCTGTCTGAGGATTTTTACCCGTCCAAACCGCAGCGATCTGAAGTAAACCAAATGGTAAAAAGTGACTTAGTGTATGTTGATAAAGATGTGAATTCACGCATATTTAACCTGAACTGAAGGCCTATTGTTTGCTCCGTGTCGCTAAAGCAGGCTGAGCAAGCAGTGAGCGGCGTCTACGCCTTGCACTTATGTGAGAGAGCGAAAGAGTTCACGCGGTGCCCGCCGTTATGTTGTAACACCGCCAAGGTCAGGTTCACAGCAGAGGGGGGGTGGGGGTGTGTGTGTGTGTGTGTGCACGCTCAGTAAGAAACATCTCTGTGTCCATATTTCTTCCTCTCGCTCTCAGCGGTGTCACTTCCATCTGTAACATTTTTAGGTGTGGGGGGGAATTCTGCGCCGGACATGTCCAGGATTTAGTTTGGGCGGGTTTCTGCAGGCACAGCCGATTTATGGAGTACAACAAACTTTGATGTAGTTTGAGTCACGCCAAAGCAAACCCCCAAATGAAGAAGGTGCCCAGGCATCGACAAAGAGAAACATTTGTTTTTTTTTTCTTGTCAAAAGAGGATGTTTTGATTACTCTACTCCTGCATAACTTTTTAACTTGGCAAAAAAAAGCCTGTTTGGAACGACTTGAATGCAAGTAATTACAGGCTACCTTGTTTAATCAGCCTGGGTGTTGGAGGACTGCATCCAGGCTTGTATATTTCTGGACAAATCTATCCAGAAATAACAATAAATACGTCAGAGCACAGTAGAAAGCCACACTGTAGCACATATAGCATGACAGAGATGATGTTGAAAGGAATATAGATGATACATTCAAAGATCATATTTAGTATTCTACACTGGTCACCAGATGTCAGAAATATTACTGTAATGTTGGGTGAGACACACAAACACCAGAACAACAGGCGGTTTTGAATGACTTCACAACAGGCACAAGCTGGAACCCAAGACAAACAAAAACTAAACGACTGAGGTCACTTCCTGTCCAGCCCCCACTCATTTACAGCAACACATACAAGCACACGTCTTATTTATGCCTTAAATGGCTTATTTACCGTCATTAGGTCGACTATATAGGGTGATATGAGTGTAAAGGTGGTGATTAGAGGGTTCTAATTATGTTAAAAAACATATTTAGAAGGTTGTAAACAGGCTTTCCAACCATTCTTTTTCTATGCCGCTTATCCTCACTAGGGTGGCGAGTATGCTGGAGCCTATCCCAGCTGTCTTTAGGCAAGAGGCGGTGTAAACCAGCCAATCACAGGGCTCTAACTATATTCAGTTTATAAATAAGTAATTCTACTTTATGTAAATTTGCTGGAACTAACGAACCACAATAAATGAGGAATTACTGCACACCTTCTAGTGGTGAAAAACAAGTACAATACCTCACATTTGCAAAGCATGACTCTCTACAAATATACGATGCAATTATTAGCTTTACCAGTCCACTTGAATCGGGGCTGTATGAGTGGAAACATCAACGAACGCAAACAAGGGTCTCCAGTATTCACTCTTCCTGGGTCAGGAACAACTACAGCAAAGTGGAGACTGTGGAGTATGTCAAATTGCAGCACACTAATCCACAGCAACAAGCTAATGTTAGCACGTGCTAGCATGTGTTGTTGACATTTCTCACTGTGTATCCGACCAAGGAGGGACCTTGACTGAACAGGTACTACACATAGTGCCATAATTATTGGCTTCACTCATCAAAAAAACATCAATAGCAAGTAGAGGAACTTTAGAGTTGGGAGCACGCTTCGCCCAAGTTCCGACCCCAACTTGTTTCAGAAGGTTAAGCAGATATTGGATCCCAAAATACTAAAGCAAATCTGCATTCTTCTCCTGACCATACCCACTCACTCACAGCTGCATAAATGTGCTAATGATTATCAGAAAATAGTAGAGTTGGATATTGGATAAATATTGGATGAATATTGGTGGATATTTGCGGTTAACTGTACTTTGTTCACAAAACAGCTGTGAGTGAAGGAGGTGGGTCTCTTTCTCCTTAGAACAAAAAAAAAATCTTCCAAATTTACACAATTCTTACACCCGAAAAAACACTCTCTGGCTGCCGTTTTCAATAAAAAAACGAGGGTACAAGTTGTCATACATGGATTCCTGAAAGTCCGACTCCATCTTGATTTGTTTATAGCGTTTCAGTGGGGGCTGACGTGTGAGTTTTTTTTAAATAAAAAAATAATGTATTCTTACATCAGTGAAATTGTGCCTATGTTTAGTCTGTATTGCTCTGTGAAACCGACTGCCCATACAAAGCACCCTACGTTTTGCTGACTCACTAACTGCATTTTTTGTTGCGCTAAATAACCCGCCATGGGGCCAAAGATGGTAAGAAAGCAATTTCATCAATGTCAGAACCACCATTGAATTCAATCTCACCAGAACGTACAGAAAGCCCGCATCACCAATAATTTCCATGTATTTGTCATTTACAATTATTTCACATTTTTACTTTCAGTACAGTAATAATTCATTCATTCATTCATTTTCTACCGCTTTTTCCTCACGAGGGTCGCGGGGGGTGCTGGAGCCTATCCCAGCTGTCTTCGGGCGTAAGGCGGGGTACACCCTAGACTGGTCGCCAGCCAATCACAGGGCACATACAGACAAACAACCATTCACACTCACATTCATATCTATGGACAATTTGGAATCGCCAATTAGCCTAGCATGTTTTTGGAATGTGGGAGGAAACCGGAGTACCCGGAGAAAACCCACGCATGCACGGGGAGAACATGCAAACTCCACACAGAGACGCCCGAGGGTGGAATTGAACCCTGGTCTCCTAGCTGTGAGGTCTGCGCGCTAACCCCTAGACCACCGATATTTTTGGGTGTCTGGAAGTCCAAGACAAAGACTAGACATTTCATCTGGAAAGGCAAGTTATTAATAGAACAACAGGTTGAATAGGTGTAGGTAGCTACACAATAGCTTAAAGAACATACCATAAATTAAGATAAGCCAGCAAGTAAAACAAGCAAGTTAGCGATAAGCTTGCCAAGCTCACTGAGTCCCACATGAAGCGTGTGCAGATGTCATGTTAGCATGGGGCGACATGGCCAGTGACAACGGCGAGTGAACGAAAGAGTTCTCAAGGAGGGCAGATTAGCGCTTGCAGATGTGATGGGTGTAAAGCAGGGGTGCTCATTAAGTCGATCGCGAGCTACCGGTCGATCGCGGAGGTGGTACTGGTCGATCGCTGGTTGATCGCTGGTCGATCGCGGCGTGACATGAAAAAAATATCATCCCAGCATCAATGCCGTCACTTGATTGATATACAGGGCAGCCATTCAGATGACAACTGAATGTTGCCCTTCGGGCGACCAATCAAATCAAACAACGTCTCTAAGTGCAGCAGAACTTACGATGTCAGCCTATCATCCATCCCCGTTACTTGATTGACATACAGGACAACCAATCAGATGACAACTGAATTTTGACCTTTAGGTCACCGCTCATGCGTAAACAACGATGCAAAGTGCTAAGCTAGTCGGCGAATTGCGAGATTTTAAGCCCTCGCTAAAGTTTATGGTCACTAAAATGAGTGAAGGAGCTGGACCAAGTAAAAAGGCAAAAACTGGACCAAGTAAAAAGGCAAAAACTGGACCAAGTAAAAAGGCAAAAACATATCACTTCCATACGGAATGGGAGGTGGACTTTTTTTTCACAATGTACATGAACATTTGGAAGTGTGCTTGAGGCTGGCTATCAGCAGCTACTGTCCGGACTATGCATCCCTGGCTGGTTCAATTCAGTGCAAGTCATCAAAGTAAACTCAGGTAATTACAAAAAATGTTAATAGTTAATTATGTGTGTTTTGCAATATTGGCTCATTTGGTTATGTAAGGTACATCAACATACATTGTACGTACAAATAATCCTCAATACATTTGAAAATAAATAGATGTTTTGCATTTTTGTAGTGGGTAGATCATTTTGACTCGGTCATTTTAAAAGTAGCTCGCATGCTGAAAAAGTGTGAGCACCCCTGGTGTAAAGAGTCTTTGGCGTGCTGCTTTTGAAACGTATGACCCGCTTCGATCAAACGCCGCACCGCCTTTCCACCTTGCAGTATAAACGTGCGCCTTCATCTTTCCACTTTTCTCTACAATAAAAGCCATCCATCGTAAGTACAGTATCTCCCCTCACATCTGCTTCCAAACATGTGCGCCGTCCTCGCTGACCTTCGCACTCCCGACCCAGCGGCCCACTGTAAGTGAGGAGTAGTAAGTGCATCGTTTGGGAGCTGCCGCGGACACATCTGTGTTCTGTTAGCGTGATTGGTCATTTCTAAGATAAAGCAGCTGGACAGTTCCAGGGGGAAGACCCCTGCCATGTTATCTGAGGCGTGGGAGGAGGCTGGGAGCTGGGGGGTGGGGGGGCGGGCGAGGAGGAGGGATCCCAGCAACAAGTGAAAACTCCCAGACACAAACCATAACACATTGGGACAGCCTGGTTACGAGGAGGGTTTGTGTGGGGTCACATGACCGCTGTTTGTCAATCACAGGCGCCCAAAATACAACCAGCCAGAAAGGGATTTAAAGGGCCCGCGTTGTAGTATTTTTAACCATTTGAAAGAAGTGTCAGAGGTGCCATAATAGTGTATGGGAAGTATGTTAGCCTTACAAGGCTAACACAGCTCTGTCTCCTAAAGTGCTAACATTACATGCATATTTTGCCATCATGCTAGGTTAGTCTATTCGCTGAAGGTAAACGACATGATCAAACTTACAGCTCCCACGCGTGAAGATGAATGACAACTATTTGCCATTCTAAGGTGTGTAGCGAAGCCTGTTTTTTTTTTTTTTTTTAGGGATTATTGAGCCTGTTGTGAGATCACTGAAACCTACGATAAAAGCCTGTTGTTCTGGCGACCAAGTCTGGTGCTTGTGTGTCTCACCGAACATTACAGTGTTACAATGTTTTGCATGTTAGTGTCTAGCTACTGGGTCAGGGTAGTTAAGGGAGTTAAATGCTGCTTGCTAAACTTGTATTATGGCGAAATTAACGGGCAGTGCCACATCCACTCACCAAGCGAGAGTGATTTTTTTCTGAGCTTTTGAACACACACATTTACAAAATACCACAGAATAAAACTTGGCCAGGTTTTGTGCACGTATGATGGTGCTCACAGAGATTGATGCTCAGACACTAGAAAAACTACTAGTGACCAGTGTAGAATACTATGTATCATCACAATGTCTGTGAATGCATCTTCTGAATGCCTTATATTTGGATTTTACTTCATTTAGCCATTTTTCATTCATTCATTCATTCATTCATTCATTCATTTTCTACCACTTATCCTCAGGAGGGTCGTGGGGGTGCTGGAGCCTATCCCAGCTGTCTTCGGGCGAGAGGCGGGGTACACCCTGGACTGGTCGCCAGCCAATCACAGCATAGCACAATCCAGCACATATAGACAAACAACTATTCACACTCACACATTCACACTCATTCATACCTATGGACAATTTGAAGTCGCCATTTACATTTCGCCTGAAAACGCTCAATTTAGGCAAAGAAAATCTGTAAAATTGGCTTCGATGTGCATATTTTTGACTGATAATAAGATGCAAGCCGCATTAATTTGAGGTGCAAAGTAGTGAGGGATTACTGTATATGCTTATAGCATTATATATAGCATTATACATCATTATGTGGCTTGGCCTGTCAACATTTGCATTTGGAAATTTCCAACTTTGGCCTTTCCACCACTCTAAGACTTGTAATCGTGAACCGTGCTGTTCTGGTTGACTTTGTGATGGGCAGCACTCTCCCAGGAAGCACCGTTGGAGATCTAGCACCCCGTGTGGCCCGTTTGCGCCGCTGCGGATGTTTAATCGATCGGAGTGAGGCGCCTGAGACGAGAAGGAGCTGCGGGCGTCGTGTGACGTCTGACGGCAGTTTGATGAGAAGCTCAGCAATTTCTTAGCGTGTCTCGTCTTGTCTGACGTGTGCAAGAAGAAGGTCCACACTGTTTGTGGAGTCGACATGATAGATCAACCAGACAGCCTTTGACCTTGCCCAGTGTTGCCATGGTGCCCCAGCCTCCTTCTGCTTGGGATTTGTAGAGCGTGAGGAGGGGAGGGAGATGGTGGAGCGGGGGTGGGATGCATAACTGCAACAGGTGGTGCTGATTTAAGGTTCTGTCTTGTGCGAACCCGAGACACGACTAAGGCGGATCAAAGTGTGTGAAAAGCCTTGTCGAGCTGCTCTGCACCGAGTGCGGATGCTCGGTGCAAGGATCTCTGCCGGGGGGGGCAGCACAGGGAAGGTCATGATCGGGATGGATGGTGATCCCCGCCGTGGGCAGGAAAGGTAATATTGTACAAATGAGGTTACACAGCGGTGGAGTGCAGGCAAACATATACAAACTCTCAGCGGACTTCTGCAGTGTAGCGCTTGGCTGCGTGCCCCCACCTCATCCCCCTGTGGCTCTGCAGTCCACACCATGTCACTGTGCCTTGCCAAGTACACACACACACATCCACACACACAAACTTTAGATATATATAGACATAAACACGCTGCTGTACTCACATAGAGCCCCGTGTGCCGGTCTCCAAAGAAGGGGAACGCCACAGAGATCTCCACAAGACCAGATCCCCCGTCGTCCTGGGCTACGGTCTGAGAGTCTCCATGGTCCAGACCAAAGGGGTAGAAGTCCTCCAGCGGCACAGCGGCCTCCGCCCCAGGCAGCAGGTCCAGGGAAAGCAGGGTGCAGAGGCAGGGCAGCAGGGAGAGCAGCACCATGGCCTCAGACACCCTGCCTGGGGATGGAGCCCACAGCAGGCAGCCCAGTGGGAGGGAGGGAAGAAGGAAGGCAGGAAAGTCGTAAGGAAGGAGGAGAGAGAGGTGGCGCACACCTGAATCCAGGAGTGCCAAGCACGGCCGTCCGGGTCCTCACACTTCAGCAGGTCTCCCAGGGTGAGGAATACTGTGGATTCCTTGCATTCTGCTCGCTGCTGTGGCTGTGGGGAAGGAATGAAAGAGCAGCAGCAGCAGCACAGATTTCCTCAACAATCCCTCGATTTGGTCCCTGATGGTGAGCTTTGAGATATCCTCAATAAAAGCTCTATTCTGACTGCCAAAGGAGTCCTTTCACTTTTGGCCACACCTCCCCCATGGGGATTCACTACCTTGCATAATTAGCTGGGGGCAGCCAATGGCGGTAAAGGGGCCGGTAACTGGATAACCACTGGGCGGGTCTATGGTAATCAAAGGCTTGCTTTAAACTGGGCTCGCACTGTGCGCGGCACACAAGGACTCACAGTCATGGCGCGTGTGCTGCTGTGGAGCACACACACACACACACACACACACACCCCACACACACATACGTTTGTGGTTTCTCAGCAGCAAAAGGCAAGACCACAAATGGTCGCAGGACGAACGGCGGCCTGCAGACATCATTGATGACGGGAGCAAAGGTCATCATCCTTTCAGCCACAACACTAAATCAACACATGCTTTTTTTTTTTTTAAATGCGCCAGCATGTTGTGAAAGGACACTTCAGTCCTGCACATAGAACCCCCACTCCCAGGAGACACTCCACAGACACACAAACACAGTGTAGCTATTGTCTGATGTCGTTTTTATTTGACACAGTCACGATGTTCACATGCATCGATGTCGATGGATCAACCTCGGATTCAAATAATCAGCTGGGTGTCCAAAGTGTTTCCTGGGTGTCATTTGCGTTCCCGTTTTTATTGACCCTTGGTGTGTTGTAGAAATAAAACAAAAATGAAAAATATAAAGCAAAAAGACACAATGTTTTGTGTTATCTATATTTGTATATAAAATGGAACCTTGGTTAGCGTCAGGAATCCATTCCAGAAAGGCTGACTCTAACCGAATCAATAATGTAAATCTGCTTCATCCACTCCAGAAATCCAAAAACGTTAACACATAACACAATAATAGGTTTGCCAATGGAGCGATCAAAGATGCTGGCATGGATTGGCGTAGCCTGTGTCAAGCTGTCAAACTGAAGCCATTGAGGTTTTATAGACTGGTGTTGATTCTGGCAGCAATACCGGACATTTTGTTTGTTCCTTGCCAGCTTCCTACGGGTGTTGTCAACCCTACGTGATCACAGCACACGTGTGCATTTTTGTCATGTCTGTGTTGACATGAATGACATGACATGAATTGTCTACTAATCGGTGGCCGAGCTATTGGAGCATCCCGAGTTATTTTCTGCTTTTCCCTTGATCACGGCTGCAAAATAACACACAATGGAGTCAAAGAAAGTTGCAAGTGTATTCATTTTGATAAAGAAGGTGAGAAACACTATTGAATTCAATAAATAACAATCACACCTACAGTGAAGGTAAAAAGTGCCTTAAATGTAGTATTTCTATAATGCCTCATATTAACTCACTAGCAAGATCTCAGTGTATAGACTGGTCATATATCTCATCTCGTTTCATATTATCTACATACTGTATTGTATATAACTCTGGGAAAAACTGTTGATTTTGTTAATACTTGGGTTGTTTATATTGTTTATTTTTTCTATATTGTGTATTTTGTACTGCTTAACTGATTCTGTACTCTTGCTGCTGTGCAATGCAGATTTCCCCACTGAGGGATGAATAAAGGCATATCTTAATCTTAAATGTTCATTTATCCCTTTCATTCCTCATTTATATGCATTTACAGTTGTTTAATGCACGTAAAATTGTACAACAATAAAAAGGTGTTTTAATAAAAAGGAGAGTGTGTTAGTTAGCAAAGAACTACAACAGTCAACCGCTGATGACATCATAGACAGGTGACGGAGCTGATGTCGGTTTCTGTTTCCATGTATTAGCAAGCTGTTAGGCTGCTAACAAGGATGTTTGTGATAAAAATACATGAAGAACACAGTTGCACTCACGCAGTGTATTAATAACGGGACAAGATGGACGCCATGTTGTACTAAATGAAGCAACATGTTGGTGGGACACAAACCAAGGTTCCATGGTGTATATATATATATATATTCATTCATTCATTTTCTACCGCTTAACCCAGGGGTGGGCAAACTTTTTGACTCGCGAGCCGCATTGATTTAACAAAATTGAAAGGGGGCCAGACTATATATTTTACGCATATAATTCTAACAGTCCACCTGGAATGATTGTATCTGTAAGTGTCATGCAACCTGCTATGTATATGTGCTTGTGTCCTTTTTTCAGGAGCACTTTGTAAACAGCAGATCACATCAAATAAACAAATTGATAAAAAAAAAAAACTACCTAAACCATCAAAAGGTTGGCTAAAGCCATGATGTCAGGTTGTATGTTAAGTTTGTAAAGAAAGTGCGGGCCATATTTAAACACTTGGCGGGCCGGATGTGGCCCCCGGGCCGTAGTTTGCCCACCCCTGGCTTAACCTCATGAGGGTTGCGGGGGGTGCTGGAGCCTATCCCAGCTGTCTTCAGGCGAGAGGCAGCGTACACCCTGGACTGGTGGCCAGCCAATCACAGGGCACATATAGACAAACAACCATTCACACTCACATTCATACCTATGGACAATTTGGAGTCGCCAATTAACCTAGCATGTTTTTTGGAATGTGTGAGGAAACCGGAGTACCCGCAGAAAACCCACGCATGCACGGGGAGAACATGCAAACTCCACACAGAGATGGCCGAGGGTGGCATTGAACTCAGTTCTCCTAGCTATGAGGTCTGCGCGCTAACCACTCGACCTATATATATATGTATAGGCCTCACAGTTATATATTGTAATAGCCTTTTAACACAATTAATAATATCAAAGTGGCCCACCCTCACATTCTTCCATTTTTCAGCATGCGACCCTTAGTGGAAAGAGTTTGGACACCCCTGTCCTAATGTGAAATTCTACTTTTCGACATCAATTTAAAGCTGTTTCAACACCCTGCCTCTGGTGCTAATTACACACATACAGTGGAGCTGCTTAGTAGTCAACACAACACTGATTAGCTATGATTTAAACATGTTATTTGCCATAGAAAATACAAAAAAAGACAAAAGAAAAAGAAAAATAGCTCAATAAACTGAGGTCTCAAATAGTCACGTGTAATGATGTAAGTATGTTTTGGTGATTATAAAATGTGCAATGTTTTGGTTGTGTAGCAAGAGAAATTGAAATAAAAAAAGATTATTTGTATATGCATGTTTATGTATATATTTCATTTTGCCATCTAACAAACCAACTAGTCAGTTGGAAAAATGGCACTTCTTTAAACCCGTTTCAACACTGAATTCAACCTTATTTTGACTTTATAAAATATTCTCATTACATTTCATTATGAATTACAGGAGGTCCTGGGTTGATGATGTAAGTCAAGTTTTAGTATAAGTGGGAACTTCTACCTTACGCCTAAGTCACTCACACTGGAGAACAAAACACATAAAATACAGTAATAACATGATTAATACAAATTGAGAACAATTTAATACATTTATTCCTGAATATTGAACGGGCATTGCAAGGGAGGGAGAGACAGACGTATTGGGACGTATTTGACCTACTCAAGAGTGAGACTGTTTTGAGGAAATACTTAAAACAATTAAGCAGATGCCACCCGCTAGTAAAAAAAATATATTTGTTGTTTTTGTCAAGTATTGCCGCCGACAAGCCCATGTGGGAATGTTTGTGTGCATCGCTGGTCGGCAGCCAGGGTGAAGGTGCTACATACTTGAGTGCACGGCTGACTGCAGCATGTGTTTGACGTAAGCCTGTTGCCGCCGCAGCGTCTCCTCATCCAGCTGCTCTTTCAGAGTAGACACCTACGTGAGGACAAAAAGCCAAGGGCATCGGACATTGCTGGCCATAGCGAGGCCTTCAAAGAGCCACCAAGATACCTGATCCTCCAGACATTTAACCCTCTGGCGGTGGGCCTTCTCCCTGCTCTCCAGCGCCTGCTCGGCCTGCAGCTGAGCACTGCGTAGATGCTCCGTCTCGGCATCCAGCTCCTGATGATGGCGGACAGTGACCTCCAGGAGGCGCTGTGCATGAGTGTGCTCCAGCTGGCTGATATGGGCCTGATACACAGATACAAAAGGCTTTTTTGAACACTTTTTTTTTAGCTTGCGTCCTTTTTCACCAGCGAAAAATTGCAATCAAAGCGCTTTTAATGCAAATGTTGATCCGAAATCAGAGAATAAAGTAAACATCAAGCTAGCAGGAGGGTTTTAGAAGTGGTGAGAAGCCAATGTCAATCAAAAATAGACATTTTTATGGGAGTTTCTGTTATTCATCTTTTGGTGGTCCAGTCCAGGATGTCAGCTGGGATAGGCTCCAGCATACCCGCAACCCTAGTGAGGATAAGCGGCATAGAAAGTGGATGGATGGCACCATGGTCTCAAAACGTAACCCCTTTGAACAGCTGGGCTCGCTTGTGCAGCTTAGAGATGTGCATGTACCGCAGTGGAAATTTCATTCTTTCATTGTTTAAACGCAATAAAATGCAATAAAATAGACACACTACGGGAACTTGGGGCAAATATTTGATCGCTTTATTGACCTAGTTCCGGCTAATTGGGATTTGTGTCATCGTGACCTGCATCCGTCCCTCGCGAGCGATGTGTAACTTAAATCATTTATCAATGAACTGGAGCTGTTCAGTCCTGACCTGCAGAGCCGTCACCTGGTCCTGCCTCTCAGCCAGCTGGCGTTCCAGCCCGACCAGCGCCTGGCCCGACTGCTGCGTCTCCCTGGCGGCCGCTGCTGCCGCCTCCTCTGTTCGCAGCCTCTCCATCTCCGCCTGTTAATCGCGTGCAGCAAAGGTTCTCACACAGCACAAGTCACGTGATGAAAAGAAAATGAGGAAGGAAATTATTCATGTCAGCTTTTCCTTTCATCGACCAGAATTGTAACTGAAATAGTGGTTGCACACTAATATACACCTATACTAATACAAATACTACATTTCATTATAAATGATATTAACGTTTTGTATAGTGCACAGTGATTACTTCGACACCCACAGTCCGTGTGGTGCTGTTACATTGTGTGCCGCACATGTAAGTGAGATGGTCTCACCTTCTCCAACGTCTTCCTGAGAGCACCTTTGTCTTTTCCGAGCCGTGTCAGCACTTTCTCCATGTTGGCCTTCTCCCTCTGCAGCTTGTGCAGAGAACCTTGCAGATGTGCAACCTTGTCCTGAAGCTGATCAGCGTTTTCCCGCACCACCAGGTCTGCCTCCTGCTGCTGCTGCTTCAGACTCTGCGGCAAAAAGGCCTGTCACAATTGATCTGGTTGTAATGCCTGTGATGTCAGCATGTCTCACCTGATGGAGGGTCTGGTTGTGTTTCTCCAGGTCAGAATTGCGCAGCTCAGAGTCCTTGTGGGCTCTTTGCAGGGCCTGGGTCCGCTCTGTTAGCGAGTGGTTCAGCTTTTTACTCTCCGACAGGAAGTCTTGGGTTTTATCCAGACGATCCTGACATTTCACACAGTTCAAGGTCACTGGTTATTTTTAAACTCATCTCTGATCTTCCAGGCCGTGATGAAGGGTACCTGCAGGAGGCGACGGTCGTGCTCACTGGCCATCAGCGCTCGCTGCAGCTGGCCGTTCTGCTCCTGCAGCCTGCCCTCACTGGCCTGGTGGTTGCTGAGCGTGCCGGACAGCTTGCTCATCTGCTCGGTAAGCTGGCCCTGGTGTCTCTCAGCCCGGGCCAGCGCCGTGCTCAGTGTCTCTTTGCCGACCCTGAGTGCTGCGCACTGGTCCTCGCTCTCACTCAGCTTCTTCCTGACCTCCGTCTGCCTCTCCTGCAGCACGCCCGCCTCCGCCTCCAGTTCGGCAGCTCGGAGACGGGCCCGCTGCAGCTCGCCCTCCAGGGAGCGTTTTCCAAGCTCGAGGAGCCCCATTCTGTTCTGGGCCTCTTCCAGGGCTTCCTTCAGCCTCTGATGTTCTGAGTGCAAGTGAGACTGCGAGCCTTGCAGCAGATCTAGGTTGTCCTGGGAGACAATCAGTGTCAGTCAAAATCAAAGCTGTCTATAAGTGAATTGGAAAAGATGGGACATTTTCCAGAAAATAAGGGAAAATGAGGAAGCTGTGCTGCTCTGGCAGTAGCAGACAGGAACAGGAGAACAGGCAACGACTGAGGGCGATTCTTCTCTATGTACCCACCCTGAGTGACTTGGACTCAGCTTGGGAAGCCTGCAGAGCGGACCTGAACTGAAGCACCTCCTCCTCAAGGCTCCTCTTTTCCCGGTCAGCTTCTTCTCTGCACATGGAAAAGGAAGTGTGCGATTCCCGCAGTTGCTCTGTCATCTCTCGGTTAGCTGCAAGTCAAATAAACACAGTGTTCAAACATTGTCCTTTTTATTAACTGTGCTGTATATTTACAGGACAATGTGCACTTCCAACCTTCCTTCAGCTGCTTCAGGGACTTCTGCAGTTTGGCAAGCTCATTGCCAGATTTGTCTTGGACCTCTGACAGCTGCTGGCTTAAAGTGACCAGTTGAGCCTTGGACTCATCCTGTAAACAACAAATAATCGTTAGCGTGGATTCTTGTTGACTTATTGGTGAGACGTACGTACTCGCTCTCTTTGTGTGTCCCTCAGTTCCCGCTGCAGGTCCAGCAGGCCGGCCTGGATGGAGTCCAAGTCCAGTTCTTCATTCTCAGCGGACAACATAGAGAAGACAGTTAGGCTGTCTCCTCCTGAGTAGAGAGCGCACTCCCGTGTAAACCTCCTGACAGCAGTGTGTAAACTAGCAAGATGACTTCAAGACCAACCTTGAAGATGTTTCCTCTTGGGAGACATGGAGCGTCGGCGTGAGCGTCCTCCTCCATCAATGCCCACAGTGCAGCGCAGCGCCGAGCGCAATGTGGACAGTTTGTGTTCCAGGTCTCTACGCTGGCCGTCACACACTCCCAGTTGCCGCTCCAGGTCCTGGACGGCAGCCTCAGCATGACCGAGACGAGCGCTGAGCTCGCCGGTCTGCATGGCGGCGACCTCAAGCGCTTTCTGTAGCTTGACGGCTGCCTCTTGATGCTTCTGGTCACTGAGCCGCTGCTGAGCTTCTCTGGCCTGCAGCAGCTCTTGGCAGTGACGCTCGGCCTCCTCCAGTTCCGTCACACGTCTCTGCAGAGCTGAGACCTGCACCACGGCAAAATGACTCCTAAATGACTCTACAGTTGATCCCCACTTTTCCTTTGCCTCCCACACTTATTGAACACATTTAAAGTGTGGCTACTCACCACTAATGATAAGGAATGATAAGGTAAGAGAGTGAAGCATACATACATAGACATGTACAAATTATGGGCTGTATCCTGTACATTTTACCTGCATATTTATAAATCATTACCAACTTGATGGATGTTTTTAACCCAAAATCTGCATTGTCATTTAAATGAATGTGTTAATGAAAATTAACAAAATTGTACTCCACACACGACTACCTGACTGTGGGCTGCATCCCTGGCGGCCTCGCTCTCCAACAATCCTTGTTTCAGACTGAAGGACTGGCGACACGCCTCCTTCTTCTTCTGCTCCTCCTGACAAAGCTGCGCCTGCATGTGCTGCAGCTCCTGTTTCTGGTGGCTCTTCTCACCTTCCAGGACTTTCACCTGCAATAATAAATAAAAACAGTGTTCAAATTGACGTGTGTCAACGTTAAAAGAACTGTATGAGGGTTGCTCAGCTGACCTGTCTGCGCAACTCCTGCAGTCCTCTGCGGGCCTGCAGCCGGGACTTCTCCAGCTCCCTCATGCTGCTCCTGAGAGTGGACGCCTCCTGGTGCATGGAGCTTTTGCATTCCTCCAAAATGGAGGCTTTCTGCTCCTTCTCCTCCACTGCTCTCCTCAAACTGACAAAAGTTCCACAATGTGACAATGTTTACATAACCATCGGTTTTCCTTTTGAAAGGTGCCACATATAGACGACAACGTCAAAACTAATCTGAACACTTTGTGTTCACATATGAATGTGAATATGAATATGACTTCTCAGCGTGAACACTCATATACACTAATAATTAGGGGTGCGTGAAGTGAGGAATTATGACATCATACCGACAATTTCCATAGCATTTAAAAAATAGCTTCTATGAAAAAAACTGCTGTGGTGGAAAAATACATTTTACAGTACTTTTCTGTATTACTGTATTAGATGGAAAAATACATTTTACAGTACTTTTCTGTATTACTGTATTAGATGGAAAAATACATTTTACTGTACTTTTCTGTATTACTGTATTATATGGAAAAATACATTTTACAGTACTTTTCTGTATTACTGTATTAGATGGAAAAATACATTTTACTGTACTTTTCCATATGAATTATCTTATGCACTCAAAAGGCCATGGGTAATATACACAAATTAGAAGATAGCATTAGCAAATGGAGTGAGACTGAGGCTTAGACGGCATGGGGTGGTACTTGGTCATTGCCTTGCTCCAGAAAACAAGACAAAAAAGACAGAAAACAACAACCTCTCACACCCAAAGCGAGAATCACACCCCCAGACCAACAAGCCATACACAGAGCCCTTAGCAACTTGTCGCTATGCATAATTTGTGAAAGTTTGTGTATTAATTTGCTCCGTTTTTTTCTCTTTATGTTGTGCCTTTTTTTGCTTTCGGTTTGTTTTTAATTCAATGTTATTTCTACAATGTCCCACCGGCCAATAACAAATACTTGCTGCCATTAATGCAACTTCTGCTGCTGCATGGTTTTGCACCGTACTCAGTATATTTCATCCTTTGGCCATCTTTGCCAGAAGGCTTGGTTCTGCAGCTTTAGCTAGGTGACTATTTGACTAAAGGAGGAAAGTTTACATTTACATCTTAATGACCGAGGTACACTAACGCATTACCCAGTAATAATCGAGTTTTGGTGTTTGACCTGGAAAATATCATCAGGAAAGATGGATATGGTCGGCCGTATTGCAGTAGAAAATAGATGGACGAATTAAAATGCATAAGAAAGTTGTTGATTTTTAATATTTTTAACAGTGATTTCTGTGATGTTTACTTTAAAATGTTAGCAAACATACATTTTTATTGTGGTAAATGCTTGAGAGCCAGATACAGTCATCAAAAGAGCCCTACCTGGCTCCCGAGCCATAGGTTCCCTACCTCTGCAATACACTATCAAAACTTGCGGCCTCAGAAAGTACTGCACTGTAGTACACACTGTCCAAAATATACTTACTGAAGTGTACTGACAGAAGTATTCCAACTGAAACACAGCCAAAGAACAACACAATAATCTCACAGCTGAATCACTACTCTGTATTCAATGTAAAAATCGATCAAATGTCCTAGCTCTCCACCTGCTGTTGTCGCTCTCTGCTCGCTTGATGGACGCTCTCAGTTCCTGGTTGGAGGCTTGGATGGCCTCCTTCTCCCTGGTCTCATCATCTAGGAGCCGCCGCAGGTTCAGCACCTCCTTCCGCTGCTTCTCCTGCCCTTGAGCAGACTCGAGGAGGGCACGGCGGGCCTCCGTCAGCTCCCTCTGGCCTTGGCTGAGTCTGTCCTCTGCGTTCTGCAGCTGCACGCGAAGGCCCTCCAGCTTTACGTCCACATGATGGGAAAAGGACAGACAACAAGGAGATTTATTTTTTACAACCCGTGTGCAGAAAAGTCAACTTCTTGCGAATGCAAGGAATTTGCTTATAAAAATTAAGAATAGGAACGCAACATGGACAGCAAGTGGGAGTAGATTTTAGGTTTAGAGATTAAAATCTTGAATTAAATATAGATTTAGTGTTAGTAGAGGACATTATTATTCGTATTTCGATGAGATATTGTTTATTGCAAACATCCAACATGGCCCACCACCACTCACTTTTATGGAAGGCAAAAGAAGAACATTTTTTACAAGGAATGTTTTGTGGAAAAGGACTGGCCGCATTGCAGATTAACATGCCAACCTTGAATAACTTTCCTGGATAACATTTGGTTGTTTTGTTACCTCTGCCAGCAGCAAACTCTTGAGCACTATTTACATATGTATTACGTATTGATTGCTGCTTTGTTTGTAGAAACAACTTCACCGTTTTGCATGCTATTGCGAAGGGATGGACACAGGATAAAAATGTGGATCAAGGAATTTATTTTCACTTAACAGCGTTTGGGTCATGATTGCGTGACTGCAGTGGTGGGTTTAGCCCAGGGGTGCTCACACTTTTTCAGCATGCGAGCTACTTTTAAAATGACCGAGTCAAAATGATCTACCCACTACAAAAATGCAAAACATCTATTTATTTTCAAATGTATTGAGGATTAATTGTACGTACAACGTATGTTGATATACCTTACATAACCAAACGAGCCAATATTGCAAAACACACATAATTAACTATTAACATTTTTTGTAATTACCTGAGTTTACTTTGATGACTTGCACTGAATTGAACCAGCCAGGGATGCATAGTCCGGACAGTAGTTGCTGATAGCCAGGTTAGCCAGGCAAACGCACTTCGAAAAAGACATTGTGAAAAAAAAGTCCACCTCCCATTCCGTATGGAAGTGATATGTTTTTGCCTTTTTACTTGGTCCAGCTACTTCACTCATTTTAGTGACCATAAACTTTAGCGAGGGCTTAAAATCTAACGCAATTCGCCGACTAGCTTAGCACTTTGCATCGTTGTTTACGCATGAGCAGTGACCTAAAGGTCAAAATTCAGGTGTCATCTGACTGGTTGTCCTGTATGTCAATCAAGTAACGGGGATGGATGATAGGCTGACATCGTAAGTTCTGCTGCACTTAGAGACGTTGTTTGATTTGATTGGTCGCCCGAAGGGCAACATTCAGTTGTCATCTGAATGGCTGCCCTGTATATCAATCAAGTGACGGCATTGATGCGAGGATGATATTTTTTTAATGTCACGCCGCGATCGACCAGCGATCGACCAGCGATCGACCAGTACCACCTCCGCGATCGACCGGTAGATCGCGATCGACTTAATGAGCACCCCTGGTTTAGCCAATTTGGCGCCTTCCACCGGCCCCCCAATGCTGCTCCCATGAAGTGGATGAAGCCAAACCAAGTCACCAACATAGAGCAAGGGCCACAAACATAATGTGGCAAGCTTGAGTCCCACTGGAAATGGTCAAAGGCAGGAAGTCCTCTTAGATTGGCTTATGCCAGCTTGGCAAATACTCAACCACACAAAACTAGGGTCATCAACACCAACCACCTGACTCACAGTGCATCAAACAAATACAAGGCATGCACACTCTTGACCCAGGAACAGATTATTTCTACACTGCCTGGCCAAAAGTAAAGGTTAGCATCTCAATGTAGCTAAGCAATTATGTTTGAGCTGGTAATAATTATTCATCGCTTCTCCATTGTTAAACAATATGGGATAAAACGTGACAACAGAACAAAAGAAAATGAATTTGATCATTTTACAAGCCTCCATACACCGCCATGTACATGCATAAATAAGCAGGAGGTGTCACCTGGCGCTTCATAGAACAACGGCGAACAGAGTGAGGCCTCTTGTCAGTCATAGATAAAGTTGCTTTCTCTCTGTGGGGGAGGCTAGGCCACTATCCTACACACACAGTAGTAATGCAAGGTAATATAACAATGCTTCCAATGTGTGGAAATATTAATTAGCAAGGTGAGCCTATCAACACGAACAAGTAAGTATGCCAAATTTACACAAACGTGTGTAGAACAACAAAACAAACTTGCCCAGCTCAAACATATCCACCCGGCTCAGTTTTAGAAAAATAACCCCTACACACGAAGATGTGAGCTACAGCAGGAAGAACACAAGAGGAAGTTGATGGAGGTCAGCTACAAGCAGAACATGTGTCAGCTGGAGGCTAAACTAAAAGATGCTAGGCGATGCTGGGAAGAACTGCAAAACTAACAAAACTGGCAACACAGTTTGAGGCATTTGGTTGGCAAAGTAAATACAAACGGAACAGCAAAAAATGTGTGCATTCACAGAAAGTCAACGCAAAAGAAACGCTGCTCTTCAACACAACTGAAAAGTCAGCATTTCAAGAAATGCAGCAAATGTTAGACAGACAGTACAACTTGCCTGTGAGGACAATTCATTGTCAATTCCACAACTTTACAGAGTGAAAGATGACATATTACAAGAAATATTGCATTATAATATATATTATTTATTATATAATCTCTTAACAGTGGTTATTTGGTCCCCAAAATTGTTAAGCAATAATATCACTTATCGGCAGTTTAGCGTCAACACACCTGCATTATGTTTTGTGACTCGGTTAACTAAAAAAGTTTGCGTTTTTCACTGTATTTAATGTATAAAATGAACGTTAACATCTCGTCTTGTCTCATGCTTGTGGACACAATCTCATGCATCTCGTGAGGTGCTGGAAAACCTATTTGTCTGTTTCAGAAAGGTCAGATTATTGGCAATATTACAAATTTATACAATACTTTTTAGTATTATATGAACTGAACTGAAAATGATGCATGGAATGACTGTATCCATCCAATAAAGATACCCTGCTATTAATATCAGTACAGTAGGGCCCTGCTATTCACCGGGTTTACTTACAAAGATTAGTCTCTGGCTGTTGTAATTATTAGATTAGGTTCAGCTCTAGAATGCTCCCCTTCTCTCTTCAATTGTCATTGTTTGCACAGGACACAAACGGTGTTTAAGCCCTAAATATACCTCACACACTTATTCAACACATTTAAAGTATAAAATGTATATGTACTCGCCACTAATGAATGAACCACTGTGTAGCCTTTAGCCTGGTCATCAGGCTAAATCAGGCAGTCTATGTCTTTCTATTGTTTTCCTTTTGGGGGGAGAAATTACTACAAACTGTAAATAATTATTTCACAAAAAAGTAAGTATTGAAATTTGTATGATGTGAACTTTGTTGTAAGTAGGTTGTGTCGTTCATGTTTATCATCAAATAAATGACTTAAGCTTAAAAAAAGCCCCCACCATGATGAGATTGCAAACTGAGTTTGGGTCGGTGCTGTGAATGAGCTCATGTAAACAGAGCAGTGTGTAAATATGACCTATATTTATATTTGGCTTAATGGAGGAGGGAGGAGCCAGCTTATCAGGCTTGGGGATAAGAGCCGCTCAGGCCCGTAGCCAGCTCCTCGTCTCTTTGCTCAGCACGCAGTGTCAAGAGTCCACCGAGCGGCGTGATAAACAGCAGCACCCCAAAAGGACGTGGGGGAGGGAGAGAGGATGGGGAGGCCACACAAGAGGATTTTTTCTCATAAACTCTCATGTGAGGAATAACAAGCTGGAGCTGATCTGACCAATTAGACATTATCTCATTTCTTTCCCTTCTACTTTTTGGGGTGGGTGGACGTGAGGTACTGTGGGTGCAGTGTAGTGTTATATGGATGGGAGAGGGGATGACTGGGGGTGGGGGGTTCTCCCAGTGGAGCTTGCCTTTTGCTGTTACAAGAGGGAGAAAATAAACACTGACCCAACTCCCTGTCCTCCTTCCCTTGCCTACTGCCGGCTTATTTAAACAAGGAGTTAACACAAACTTTGATTTTATAATATGAAAAAAACCTCACACCTCCTCATAGTGATGCTGTTCAGCATGGTGTCACACACATTCATGTGAATGTCACTGATCTTCACGCCCGCAAACGAGATCAGATAATCTGACATTCATTCAAGCGAAGGAGGAAGCCCAGATTACATCAAAGATTCCTTCTTTTTATAAAAATACACTGAAAGTAAGGCGGCGCCAGCTCAGTCTTTTGCGCTCAGGCTCAACATAATCGGTGGCGTAGCCTTTAAATGGTGAAAATCGGTTAAGTAAAAAAAGACTTATGGTCAGTTATGTTTGCCATGATTGTGTCATGGTGTCGTCACATTATTTCTCATGTCTCATCCCTTTAAAAACAAAAGTAAAAAGCTTGTCATTAGTCAGTCAAAGCATGAACAGCCATTTGGTTGCACAGGGAGAGGGCGGCGGGAAAGGTGAGCCGTCTACATATTGAGAGGAGCCAGATGAAGCGTCTTGGGGGTCTGGTCAGGATGCCTTTCGGACGCTTACGTGTTCAGGGCATGTTGGAGAGACTGTATGTCTCTTAAACGAAAACTGCACTTCTTTCGGAATTTTGCCCATCATCCACAATCCTTATGTAAGACAGGAACACAAATGTTTTTCCTTTTTTCTGTGTGTTCTAATTATATAAAAAAACAAAAAAAGAGGCAGCTGAGTAATGGGACATCCCACTGCACCTATAAAGCCTTCTGAAAAAGCGCTAACAACACTCCATTTATATTATGTGACCTGCATATCAACCATGCTACAGACATTGATGTTATTATTATTATTATTATAGAATATTCTTACCATTGTTACGCCAAATAACTACATTCCTGGTGTAGTGACACCTTGCCACACCACATCAGCAAGCGACTAGCTTGCTAACGACTAGCTTCACCACATACTTTCAGCACCATTCGGCCACTACCGAAAGGTAACGCTACATGATCAGCATGATGCCTGGATTAGCCTGCCGCCATGTTTAATGTAACTGTCAGGGACAGACGACGTGTCCCACGAGGTGGTGTACGTGGTGCATGACGTACTACATTGTGGCCTCTGATGAGCAGTCCAGTGGGCTTTGCACATTTAAAGGCAATGAGAGGTGTTCATTTGATCGGTTACGATTACACTCGGTAGTGTTAAAATGTCTTACGCCTTCTCACCTCCCTCTTTGCCACTTGCGCTAGACTGTGCTGTTCACAAAAATTGCAAAGTGCATTGACCACAGGCCATTGGCGCGGCAAAGGCACGGCGCAAGGCAGGTGTGCCTGGTCTACCAAAACAGAGACCGGTTTGTCTTCGTGCATCGTTCATATGGCTTTTGGCGGTTTTGCTGGTGCCAGGTTTGTAAAAGTGTGTTATGTGCCACAAGTGGACCCCACATAAGTCATGAGTACGGCCAAAGCTTGTTCAGATATTTTGTACATCTTCCATGCACGACTCCTACACGGTCACCACAACTATATTTGCCACAAACAAAAAATATCACCAAAAATCACACTTCCTTAGGATCCCCCAAGTAGAGCTAAACAAAGTAGCCTGAGAGAGTTTTTAAGGTGAGATATACAGTTAAGATAAACACAAAGGTATGTTAAAAAGCTAAAAACTACCCTGGACAGCAAAGGGTCAACCGGCTCATGACTTGTAAATTTTCATTCATTCATTCATTCATTTTCTACCGCTTTTTCCTCATGGGGGTCTGGACTGGTCGCCAGCCAATCACAGGGCACATATAGACAAACAACCATTCACACTCACATTCATACCTATGGACAATTTGGAGTCGCCAATTAACCTAGCATGTTTTTGGAATGTGGGAGGAAACCGGAGTACCCGGAGAAAACCCACACATGCACGGGGAGAACATGCAAACTCCACACAGAGATGGCCGAGGGTGGAATTGAACTCTGGTCTCCTAGCTGACCGCTAACCACTCGACCGCCGTGCCGCCCCCCTTGTAAATTTAAAAATGTTGAAATAATGTAGATGGAGTTTAACTCCCAGGGACTGTGAGCATGGTATACAGAGATCCTGCAAAACTGTCCACACAGAGATGTTTCAATGGACGACATTTGACTTACATGCTAAAGACCAGGTCACTGCACAGCATCAGAATAATTCAAACCTTAAAAACAAAGTACTCGTGAGAATGCTTCAAGACCTGGAGGTGATTTGTTAGTGGGGGTCCATGTTCCTCTGCTAGGCCTCCATGCAACCTCATTTGCTACAGTATGACAGAGCGAGGACAAGACCATCCCCTTCCCTGCTTTTTTTTTTTGTATTGAAAATGAGACGTCCAGCAAGGATAAACATCGGCCTGCATCCTAAATCACAGCACAGCGAGCCTCTTTTAGCTTTATAGCCGCGCCTTAACGAGGTGACTGTGAACAGGCTATTACGCTAAAAAGCCGGGCGACCTTTGTGGACGCAAACCTGACCCTGAGCGACCCCCCCATACCCACCCCACCAAGCTCCCTCCGCCCCGCACACAGCTCAAGATTTACAGCTGAGAGTGGAACATTGTTGCTGCCAAAATCCCTTTCTGTAAATCCCACCCACTGAGTGTGTGTGTGTGTGTGTGTGTGGGGGGGGGGGGGGGGGTCTAAGCAGTGGACGCCAATCTTGAACTTGTTGAAGGGTATATTAACACCTAGTTAGAACAAAAAAGCTTTCTTTGTTCAGAATTTGTCACAAACAACACAAAAGCGTTGTAATGTGTATGCCAGGCCACTAGCGGGCGATGATGCAATGAAACACGTCACATGAGTACAGCAACCGTTTGTCCTCCTTGGATTGATACTATTTTACTTTGTAAATCCGTATTTAAAAGGTGTATTTTACTATTGTTGTGAAAATGAAGTACAGTCGTTCCTCGTTTGCAGTGAATTCCAAACCATCAAAAGTGAATTTCTGAAAAGTAGGAATCCTTATTTATGAATTAAATATTCATAGTTGGAGCATAAAAATGTGTTTCCAAACATCTAAATACATTTTTTACCATGATGAGATGCCTGCAGACATGGATTAACACCTATACAGTCAACTTTACACTCGTATTAACTAATATTGTAGACATGATAAGCGATAAGACATAACAATAATGCATAGCCCTAAGACAATCATTCATCCTCATTCATCCTCTCTATGACGCTTTAAGCATAGCAAGCCACCGAAACAACTAGTTAGCCTTCTATTATTATTATTATTTTAACCATAAGTAAGGGTCTGAAACTGAGTGGGGAAGAAATGCAAAGTAGGAAGCCAAAAACTTACCACTTCCTCAAGGATTGGGAGGAGAATTTTTGTTTCATTATGTGGAGTTAAGGTAATATATTGTCCGTTAAGGTAATGTTATTTAAGGTAATGTCTCATCAATGTAACATTACAGATGCCTAGTGACCAGTGTAGAATAATATGTATGACTTGTCTTTATTTATTTTTGACTAATTATATGCAATAGTAAACCACGAAACAGCAATGACTTAGCAAATAATACATTTTTCAAAAGTGATGCAGTGATGTTAGAACAATATATGCTAGTCCTGCCAGCTAGCAGTCTGAAGTGACGCAGGTGTTCCTCCAGTGCTGTGTCTACATAATCCACACTGCTTGGTGTAACAAGCTAAAGCAAGGTGTCTGGGCATGTGAGTCTGCCCTTCACTGTCTCTGTCCCTCATAGGAGGATGAGATCAACCCTCCCCTCGCATATGTGGTTGTCTATATTAACTAACATTGCAGCATGAGACTCTCTCTCTACGCCGTCGGATCAGGTTGTATTGATTTGTCTCCTTGCATGGAAGATTTATTAAATTGAACCTCTTAGAAGTTGTCTTGTCTCTCATCAATTTGGGAGCTGGCAGCCGATTTTCCCTTGACACATGCTATGCTTTCACATTCATTATAAATTATTACCGACTTAGGGTGGATGAGATGCGTTTTGTGCATTAAAGTAATAATAATTATAAATATGTATACATTTGTATTAATTGTTAACCAATAACAATATTCATAAAATAATTTTTTCTGCAAAAGCTAAATCACATCTAAGGATGTACTGTACTTTGAAGTTTTGAAATGTTTGTCTTTTCAGGCTCCAAAACAGTTGTCATATATAGCAAAGCCAAAAGGACAATTTTTTATCCGCTTTTCACATGACAGCGTCACGCAAATAGTCTTTAAAGCTCTCCAGCATGAGCCAAAATCAACAGAGGTCTTTGGTAAATGGTTCCCTCTCGCCCTGGCACTAATTGGTACAAACGGCCTCTCCCAGTGGAAGCACATCCAAGGCCTACGCGTCTCACGCCAAGTCAAACACGCCTGACACGCCTGACATCTGGTCCTCTTCTTTGGGACTTCATAAGAGCTTTCTCACCTCGTGCTGGGCGACTTGGTTCTGTTGGCTCAGTTCTCGGACCTGCTTGAGCCGGCCCTGCTCTGTGACCTCGTGAGAGTTCACCGACGCCTCGAAATCGTCTCGCAGCTTCTGCATCTCGTGCCGGATGATGGATATTTCGTTCTGGAAAACAACAAGTTGACATGGACAATTCCATTTGGCACACAAACCTTGCAACACACTCGATTAGTGATTTGGACCTTGTCCTGCTCCTGTTTAGTGAGAGCCTCTCTCCGGGTGCGCTCCAGTTCTGAGGTTGCTGAGTCCAGATCCTGCTGCAGGCCTGACATCTTCTCCGCCATGGCAGCCTTTTCTGCCTCCTTCTGGGACAAAGCCTGATCACAACAGACACAGTGAAGACCAGTGAACTAATTACTATTTGTAATAATTTTGTAAACATACTGTCATACTGTCATAGTAACAGTGGAAATACTGTCAGGAAAATATGGTGGACCGGTCTACTGTGCTCTTATCATTATTAAAAAGTGCCCTCCATTAAAATTGATCCAACATTATCCCTAAAATACATAACTATTGTCTAAAATGTGCACACGGTCACTACTTTCTGTTCAGCGCAAAGTAAGCTTCAAACTAAGGGTATGGCAGCACCTTACAAAATGCACCCATTTAATTATTAATTTGTTAGATTGGCCATCAAAATAGGGATTTGCGCAATCAAGACATACAACAACATTAGCGCAACAGCTCTAAAAAGATAAAGAGTATCATGTGAAACATGTGAAAACACGAGAATTTAAATTAAATTAAGAAAAATGGGGTGGCACGGCGGTCTTTGTGTGGAGTTTGCATGTTCTCCCCGTGCATGCGTGGGTTTTCTCCAGGGACTCCGGTTTCCTCCCACATTCCAAAAACATGCTAGGTTAATTGGCAACTCCAAATTGTCAAGTATGAATGTGAGTGTGAATGGTTGTTTGTCTATATGTGCCCTGTGATTGGCTGGCCACCAGTCCAGGGTGTAACCCGCCTCACGCCCGAAGACAGCTGGGATAGGCTCCAGCACCCCCGCGACCCTCGTGAGGAAAAGCGGTAGAAAATGAATGAATGAAGAAAAATGGCAGCTGCACGGTAGATGAGTGCGCACCTACGAGATCACACAGCTAGGACAGCCGGGTTCGATTCCACCCGCAGCCATCTCTGTGTGGAGTTTGCATGTTCTCCCCGTGCATGCATGGGTTTTCTCCGGGTACTCCGGTTTTCCTCCCACATTCCAAAAACATGCTAGGTTAATTGGCGACTCCAAATTGTCCATAGGTATGAATGTGAGTGTGAATGGTTGTTTGTCTATATGTGCCCTGTGATTGGCTGGCCACCAGTCCAGGGTGTGCGAAGACAGCTGTGATAGGCTGCAGCATGTCGGCGACCGTCGTGAGGATAAGCGGTAGAAAATGAATGAATGAATGACTTATGATACTAGAGATCATCACCTCCTGTTTGTCACTCTCGGCCTGCAGTAGGATTTGCTTGCACTGCTGCTGCACTCTGTGAAGCTCCTCCTGTGCCTGCTGCACCTCCTTCTGGCTGCGGGATACTGACTCCTCATATTGAGCACGCAGCTGGTCCTGCTGCTCTGTCAGCTCTGCACAATGCTGCTCCTGTGCGGAACCACCATGACATGAGCCCTCGCGCTCCTCCATCATCATCTTGTTGTAGCATCAAACCTTGAGTCTGCGTTCAGCCTCCAGCTGCTCTCTGTGGTGTTCATCTCGATTCATCAGGCTCTGTAGGGCGTTCCTCTCTGCCTGGGCTAACTTCTCCTCCAAGTTGCTTCGCTCCTGTGCAGCATAAGCAAGCTGGCACTCTGCATCCAGATGCACCTGTGCAACATCACCTGGACACACAGGTGGCGATTATTTACATCGAGATGATCCAGAATGAGCATGGTTGTTTTTGCACTTCAGCTTCATGTAACACCACATGGGATTCATGTGTAAAATGCTGGGAAAATCAACTCCATGCATCCAGAAAGCCCAGCTGTGGAACAGCTCATACTTGAAATATGGTCCTCTGGTGGACCCTTTGTAAGCTCCATGGCCAGAGGGGTTGGCATGAGGCAGGGGGGGGGGTGCCGTGAGGCTCTACTCACGCGTCAAAGCCTCATTAGCCGACAGCAAGCTCTGCCGCTCGGCGTCCACACGGTTGCACTCAGCCTCCAGGGATGAGGAAAGCTCCTGGCTCTCGAACAGGCCCGTCTCCAGGGATTGTTTCTCAGCTCTGGAAGGTTGTGGAAAAGACGTTTGAAGCATGAGGTGTGGAAGCTCGTAAACTCCAAGGAGCCGCTGAGAGATTTCCATAGCGTGTTATTTAAATGCTTTCATTACGCATTCTTACAACTTTGAGAGAGCCACGTTTGTAAGTTAGAGAGAAAAATGACACAAAAAGCAAAGGCTTCCAGGGATGTTGGGAATGAGCCAAGAAAGGACCCATTTCATTTTGATCTTTGACCCCTAAAAAAGTCACATTATAGGTGGTCCTCATGTTCTGACGCTTTGTGGTTTATATTGCCTCACAGAAATTATAAATACTGTACAAAAAAACACAAGAAGTAATTATGTGTGCACAACGCAAGAATATGTAATAGGGTGTCGCTACACTGAGGAAAATCTATGTCAGTTTTGTTCTTTTTAGTCGACTTTTTTCTCTTTATTATGTTTCCCAAGTGGGAGGCATACTCTCCTCAAGAAAAGGGAAAGTGAAAAGTAAATTGAAATTAAAGATGGGAAAAGGCTGAGAACATGGCGAAATCAACACTGGCTGCATAATTTGTTGACGCCACTGACACACTGCGACCATTGTGAGGGATAACGACGGTATCTTCGAACATGTGAAAGCATCTGCCCCTAAGAAATGGATCGTGACAACTAGGTGGTGTAATTATTGTGACTTATTGTGAATTATTTCTCCCTCCCTTGCAACACCCCTTTCAGTGTGCAAGACAACGTACAACGTCCTTGATAATGTTTATGAGTCTACCATATATGACACTCGATGCAACGCCTCCAACCCCAGCATACCAACCTGAGTGCGAGCAGCTCCTGCATGAGGCCACAGGTCTTTCGCTCGGCCGTGCCGAGTCGGACCTCCAAGGCAGCTTTGTCCTTGGCCATCTCCTCCTTGTCAGCACTGGCTCTCTTGAGGACTGTGGTGTGCACCTCCAGCTGCTTCCTGCTCTCATGCAGCTCCTCTGACACGCTCTGAATCTGTCTGCTCACCTGTATTTTTCATATTTCATTTCAAAACAAGAACATTTTTTAATTGTATTTCAACAAACGATCCAAGTAGTTTGGTGGTTAAAATGAAGCACACGATGGATGAGTTTATAATGGAAATGAGCAACCTCTAATATTTATTATATTTATTCCACTGCAGCAGAAAATTTAAAAGGCAACAATCAGAGTAATTTGATTTCCCTCCAGGCTAAACGGAAGTCATACTAAATATTAGCACACCACATCTCCCAACCTGGATGAAACATGAGCTTTGTGCACTTTTTTAATGCTCTGCTCATTTATTTTCACAGATAGGTTATCTAAAACTGTTTGGATGGAATTTGTCAATTTGTTTAGTTAGGTAAAAAAAAACTACCTGAGATCAACATGGAGGTCCTGGTTTCACATTCAGGACAGATAATAAAGCCAGAGAGGATTCTTTTCATTCTTCAGCCGGCAAAAATCTGCTTTGGTTCAGCGAAGAATGAGAACACTTGTGGTGCAAATTTACGAGTCTCTCTCTGAAAGCACTCTGATCCTTTATTTATCTTCCTCACATTTGTGCATTAGGATCTCTTCCCTATTCCGTCCCTGGTGACTCGTAAACGACAGACCTAGGCCATTAATACTGCGCTGGACATAAGAAAATATGATAGCTGTGTGTACTTAATCGAGATACATTTAAAGAAGACAATAATGATACTCCATGTTATTTACTACCTAGTCTTCTTCTCTGCAGTAGCACATCTGTTTGTTGTGTCTTCAAGGACCACCAGAGAGTGACAGGTTCAGTTTAAAGGACACATAAGGAGGTGAGGTCTCAGACCTTAGAGTGCTGCTCCAGGTTTCGGGCGTTCTCCTTCTGCAGGAGGTCCAAGTCTCCCTTCAGCTTGTGGCAAGTGGCCTGCAGGTGATGGTGTGAACTCTCCAGGGCTTTCTTCTCTGTGAACAGGTTCATCTTCTCCTGTAGCAGCCGTGACACCTCCTCCTGTGACGACACTCTTTCTGCTTCTGCCTCCCGCCGTTGGTCACTGAGCTGCGCCTTCTCTGCTTCAGCCTACAGAGCACACATGAAACACTTTGGTTGAGATTAGTGTAAAAGCAAATCATTTTTCACGACGCAGAACTAAAAATGGTAAGTGTGAATGCACCCCTTGCATGTGACAGCACGGCCACTCACCTGCAATAGGAGGCGGCTGAGCTCCACCTTGTCTTTGGCCAAGCCTTCACTGAGGGCGGCCATCTTGGCCAGAGAATCTTTCAAATCCGCCTCCTGATTTTGTAGCTTGGTGACGACTGACTCCTGCATAGCGCCGTGACACTCCATCTGTCGAGTGCATCATCAGTCAGACGCTATTGTTGTACTACGAGAGTACGCACGGTACCCATCATGGTGGTCTACCTTGCCCAGAGCCAAAGCAAGGCTGGCTTTGTCCTCCAGCAGCACCTCCTTCTCCAAAGTGATCCGACTCAGTGCCTCCTTCACTGTTATCAACTCCTTGCGTAGATCAGAGTGCTTCCCTTCCAGCTCCTCCAGGCTCCTCTCACTGGAACACATCACATTCTCTCATACCGTTTCATCATCACACATTGTACAAAGAAAGCCCCTAAACAACAATCCATCTGGTTTTGAAAGATGGAGCAACATGGGCGCCAAAGGCCATGTTGCAGAGGGACTTAGCTGCTAGTTGGATTGCATGCTCTACTCCAATTCTCAGCTAATCACATTTTAAAGCAACAATAAGTGGAAATGTACCTCTGTTACATGAGTGCAGTAATGTAATGAAAATGACTTTTTAACACGTGGTACTGATCTCAAGTCCAAACATGTTCAAAAACATTCCGTGGTCTGTGCCCTTACGCACCCTCGCTGGGACTCAACACGCTGCCATGTTAACTGTAGTTCAGCGTCCTCCCTCTGCTGCTGAACGAGGTCATGCTGCTTATGGAGCTCCAGCGTCGAGCTCCGCAGGGTCTCCAGATCGGCGCGCAGAGAGTCCGCTTCCTGGTACACTCCCACCAAACGCTGCTCCACTCTGCACTTCTCACTGGGACATACATAACAACAATAATTAAAAATTGTGAATTTTTGCTCATGCAAAAATGTAGTGGTATAAAACTACTTGGATAGTCAATAAAAGGCGAGCGAAACGATGAAGGTCTGGAAGCAAAAAGGTTGACATTGTCGTTGTTGACGTTCCAAACTAGCTGGAATCCGTGCACTTTACAGGGGTTGCTGGTCTAGAGGTGCAAGAGGTCCCAGGTTCACGTCCCGGACCTTCCTTTAAGCCCTTCTTACTAAGTATAATACATCATCATTACTGAAGGCTTGCAGTCTAAAATTGGGGAACAGGGTTTCTCTGTCTGGGTACTCATGTTGAACAATGCAGTCAAGTCAAGGGTCTCTAACGGCCATTGTCAATGACTGGAAGAGGGCTAAAGGAGGGCTTGGTCAAGGGTTGAACACAGAGATCCTATTTGTGACCCTGACCCGGAGGACAGAAAATCTACAGTCCTTTGTGGTTTACACAGACCTGGATGGTAGACAATCGACAGACACTGTCGGTACTCATTGAACAATGCAGACTGTTAGCAAGTCAAGGGTCTCTGCTGGCCATGCTCAATGACTGGAATAGCTTTGCAGGAGGGCTCGGTCCCGTTTTGAACACTGTAACACTTATCCATCCATCAATTTTCATAAATTTTTCTGCACACAGGGCTCGTTGGTCTAGGCGTATGATTCTCGCTTAGGGTGCGAGAGGTCCCGGGTTCAAATCCCGGACGAGCCCTTCAACTGGAATCGTGTGGCTCAGTTGGTCGAGAACGTTTTTAACAAACAAGGAAAGTCCAGTTGCCTCAACTCAACCTTTGTGGTTTACCCTGACCTGGAAGACAGACAATCTACAGACACTGTCGACCTCACTGAATTAAAGTCTTGTGGCTCAGTGAACTTCAGAATTTCTGACTGAGTAGTTTGGATAAGAATCCTACCGCCAATTCACAAGCACCTGAGTCCTTTGTGGTTTACCCTGACCTGGAAGACAGACAATCTACAGGAACTATGGGTACTCATTGAACAATGCAGACTGTTAGCAAGTCAAGGGTCTCTGCTGGCCATGCTCAATGACTGGAAGGCTTTTGCAGGAGGGCTCGGTCAAGTTTTGAACACTGTAACACTTATCCATCCATCAATTTTCATAAATGTCTCTGTACACAGGGCTCGTTGGTCTAGGCGTATGATTCTCGCTTAGGGTGAGAGAGGTCCCGGGTTCAAATCCCGGACGAGCCCATCAACTGGAATCGTGTGTCTCAGTTGGTCAAGAGCGTTTGGTTAAAAACGTTTTTAACAAACAAGGAAAGTCCAGTTGCCTCAACTCAACCTTTGTGGTTTACCCTGACCTGGAAGACAGACAATCTACAGGTACTATGGGTACTCATTGAACAATGCAGACTGTTAGCAAGTCAAGGGTCTCTGCTGGCCATGCTCAATGACTGGAAGACTTTTGCAGGAGGGCTCGGTCAAATTTTGAACACGGTAACACTTATCCATCCATCAATTTTCATAAATTTTTCTGCACACAGGGCTCGTTGGTCTAGGCGTATGATTCTCGCTTTGGGTGCGAGAGGTCCCGGGTTCAAATCCCGGACGAGCCCTTCAATTGAAATCGTGTGTCTCAGTTGGTCAAGAGCGTTTGGTTGAGAACGTTTTTAACAAACAAGGAATGTCCAGTTGCCTCAACTCAACCTTTGTGGTTTACCCTGACCTGGAAGACAGGCAATCTACAGGTACTGTGGGTACTCATTGAACAATGCAGACTTTTAGCAAGTCAAGGGTCTCTGCTGGCCATGCTCAATGACTGGAATAGTTTTGAAGGAGGGCTCAGTCAAGTTTTGAACACCGTAACACTTATCCATCCATCAATTTTCATGAATTTTTCTGCACACAGGGCTCGTTGGTCTAGGCGTATGATTCTCGCTTCGGGTGCGAGAGGTCCCGGGTTCAAATCCCGGACGAGCCCTTCAATTGAAATCGTGTGTCTCAGTTGGTCAAGAGCGTTTGGTTGAAAACGTTTTTAACAAACAAGCAAAGTCCACTTGCCTCAACTCAACCTTTGTGGTTTACCCTGACCTGGAAGACAATCTACAGACACTGTCGACCTCACTGAATTAAAGTCTTGTGGCTCAGTGAACTTCAGAATTTCTGACTGAGTAGTTTGGATAAGAATCCTACCACCAATTCACAAGCACCTGAGACCTTTGTGGTTTACCCTGACCTGGAAGACAGGCAAGCAACAGGTACTGTAGGTACTCATTGAACAATGCAGACTTTTAGCAAGTCAAGGGTCTCTGCTGGCCATGCTCAATGACTGGAATAGTTTTGCAGGAGGGCTCGGTCAAGTTTTGAAGACTGTAACACTTATCCATCCATCAATTTTCATAAATGTTTCTGCACACAGGGCTCGTTGGTCTAGGCGTATGATTCTCGCTTTGGGTGCGAGAGGTCCCGGGTTCAAATCCCGGACGAGCCCTTCAATTGAAATCGTGTGTCTCAGTTGGTCAAGAGCGTTTGGTTGAAAACGTTTTTAACAAACAAGGAAAGTCCAGTTGCCTCAACTCAACCTTTGTGGTTTACCCTGACCTGGAAGACCTACAATCTACAGGTACTATGGGTACTCATTGAACAATGCAGACTGTTAGCAAGTCAAGGTCTCTGCTGGCCATGCTCAATGACTGGAAGACTTTTGCAGGAGGGCTCGATCAAGTTTTGAACACCGTAACACTTATCCATCCGTCAATTTTCACAAGTTTTTCAGCCTGCAGGGCTCGTTGGTCTAGGAGTATGATTCTCGCTTCGGGTGCGAGAGATCCCGGACGAGCCCTTCAATTGAAATCGTGTGTGTCAGTTGGTCAAGACTGTTTGATTGAAAACGTTTTTAACAAACAAGGAAAGTCCAGTTGCCTCAACTCAACCTTTGTGGTTTACCCTGACCTGGAAGACAGACAATCTACAGACACTGTCGACCTCACTGAATTAAAGTCTTGTGGCTCAGTGAACTTCGTGATTTCTGACTGAGTAGTTTGGATAAGAATCCTACCGCCAATTCACAAGCACCTGAGTCCTTTGTGGTTTACCCTGACCTGGAAGACAGACAATCTACAGGTACTGTGGGTACTCATTGAACAATGCAGACTATTAGCAAGTCAAGGGTCTCTGCTGGCCATGCTCAATGACTGGAAGACTTTTGCCGGAGGGCTCGGTCAAGTTTTGAACACTGTAACACTTATCCATCCATCAATTTTCATAAATTGTTCTGCACACAAGGCTCGTTGGTCTAGGCGTATGATTCTCGCTTTGGGTGCGAGAGGTCCCGGGTTCAAATCCCGGACGAGCCCTTCAACTGAAATCATGTGTCTCAGTTGGTCAAGAGCGTTTGTTTGAGAATGTTTTTAACAAACAAGGAAAGTCCAGTTGCCTCAACTCAACCTTTGTGGTTTACCCTGACCTGGAAGACAGACAATCTACAGACACTGTCGTCCTCACTGAATTAAAGTCTTGTGGCTCAGTGAACTTCGTAATTTCTGACTGAGTAATTTGGATAAGAATCCTCCCACCAATTCACAACCACCTGAGCCCTTTGCGGTTTACCCTGACCTGGAAGACAGACAATCTAAAGGTATTGTGGGTACTCATTGAACAATGCAGACTTTTAGCAAGTCAAGGGTCTCTGCTGGCCATGCCCAATGACTGGAATAGTTTTGCAGGAGGGCTCAGTCAAGTTTTGAACACTGTAAGACTTATCCATCCATCAATTTTCATAAATTTTGTTGCACACAGGGCTCGTTGGTCTAGGCGTATGATTCTCGCTTTGGGTGCGAGAGGTCCCGGGTTCAAATCCCGGACGAGCCCTTCAATTGAAATCGTGTTTCTCATTTGTTCAAGAGCGTTTGGTTGAAAACGTTTTTAACAAACAAGGAAAGTCCAGTTGCCTCAACTCAACCTTTGTGGTTTACCCTGACCTGGAAGACAGACAATCTACAGACACTGTCGACCTCACTGAATTAAAGTCTTGTGGCTCAGTGAACTTCATGATTTTTGACTGAGTAGTTTGGATAAGAATCCTACCACCACTTCACAAGCACCTGAGACCTTTGTGGTTTACCCTGACCTGGAAGACAGACAATCTACAGGTACTATGGGTACTCATTGAACAATGCAGACGGTTAGCAAGTCAAGGGTCTCTGCTGGCCATGCTCGATGACTGGAAGACTTTTGCAGGAGGGCTCGGTCAAGTTTTGAACACTGTAACACTTATCCATCCATCAATTTTCCTAAATGTTTCTGTACACAGGGCTCGTTGGTCTAGGCGTATGATTCTCGCTTCGGGTGCGAGAGGTCCCGGGTTCAAATCCCGGACGAGCCCTTCAATTGAAATCGTGTGTCTCAGTTGGTCAAGAGCGTTTGGTTGAAAACGTTTTTAACAAACGAGGAAAGTCCAGTTGCCTCAACTCAACCTTTGTGGTTTACCCTGACCTGGAAGACAAGCAATCTACAGGTACTGTGGGTACTCATTGAACAATGCAGACTTTTAGCAAGTCAAGGGTCTCTGCTGGCCATGCTCAATGACTGGAATAGTTTTGCAGGAGGGCTTGGTCAAGTTTTGAACACTGTAACACTTATCCATCCATCAATTTTCATGAATTTTTCTGCACACAGGGCTCGTTGGTCTAGGCGTATGATTCTCGCTTTGGGTGCGAGAGGTCCCGGGTTCAAATCCCGGACGAGCCCTTCAATTGAAATCGTGTGTCTCAGTTGGTCAAGAGCGTTTGGTTGAAAACGTTTTTAACAAACAAGGAAAGTCCAGTTGCCTCAACTCAACCTTTGTGGTTTACCCTTACCTGGAAGACAGACAAGCTACAGACACTGTCGACCTCACTGAATTAAAGTCTTGTGGCTCAGTGAACTTCAGAATTTCTGACTGAGT
>NC_080470.1:23015000-23040000 GCF_030265055.1 Doryrhamphus excisus
AGTTTGGATAAGAATCCTACCACCACTTCACAAGCACCTGAGACCTTTGTGGTTTACCCTGACCTGGAAGACAGGCAATCTACAGGTACTGTGGGTACTCATTGAACAATGCAGACTTTTAGCAAGTCAAGGGTCTCTGCTGGCCATGCTCAATGACTGGAAGACTTTTGCAGGAGGGCTCGGTCAAGTTTTGAACACCGTAACACTTATCCATCCATCAATTTTCATAAATTGTTCTGCACACAGGGCTCGTTGGTCTAGGCGTATGATTCTCGTTTCGGGTGCGAGAGGTCCCGGGTTCAAATCCCGGACGAGCCCTTCAATTGAAAACGTGTCGCTCAGTAAACTTCATAATTTCTGGCTGAGTTGTTTGGACAAGAATCCTACCACCGATTCTTTGTGGTTTACCCTGACCTGGAAGACAGACAATCTACAGGTACTGTGGGTACTCATTGAACAATGCAGTCTTTTAGCAAGTCAAATATGACCTACATATTAACGTCAATAAAAACCCGAGCAGCAGTATGAAATAAACTTTTTCTTTCTTTGACTTTTTACCTCCCTAAATGTGTTCCAAATATATATATATAAATATTTAATTCCTCTTGAACTCGAGTTCAAATAGTTCTATTTTTTGGTTCAGAATTTACAATTTATGGGAGTGCATTGTCACACAAAATGTCATGACTCACATCCAGACCAGGAATGAATGAAGAAGTTAACTTGGTAACAGAATGTGACCATTTGGGGGCATTTTCAGCACTCCTGCAACATTTCGTAGAATCTTTAGCTGAACAAATTTGCATTACCTTGAGATTATCTCCAGCAAGGAGCGAGAGCTTTCACTCTCTCTGAGACATTCATCCAGAGCATTTTTGGCTTCTTGACTTTCCTTCTTTACTTCCTGGATCCTCATTGCCAGCTCCCTCTTCGCAGAATCACTCTTCTGCAGCTGACCTTGCAGCACGTCCACTTGCTCCAAGGCGACATCCAGGCGACCATGAAGGTCCTGCCAATTAGACATAGATGTTGGTGTATGAGTATGTTACTCATTTTTTACCACTCAAAGTGTATAAAAACAAAGAAGTCAAGATAACGGAGTGAGGGAAGTAAGACAGACCTGAGCTTGTTTCTGGTGCTTGGAGAGGGCACACTGCAAAGCCGTTAAAGTATTGTTCCACAGAGAAGAACCACTTTCAGACGCACCGCCATCACTTTCATTAGCAACGAGCTGGACAGACGTTGTGCACATTGGCTACCGTTAGAATATGATTGTTTGCACGCAATCGGTTTCTTCTGACCTGATGGACACTGCAGAGCATTTTCTTGAGGGCTTGGTTCTCTGCATGCAGAACTTCCATCATTGCTTTGTCCTCAGTTCTCTGTGTCTCCTGAGCAGGAAACCACAATGGTAAAACAAACAACACAAGCCTGATGTTACATGGACTGCTCCCACTCTAAAAGACTTAAACTAATTCAATCTCAAACCACCAGTCCCGGTTGTTCACATCTCACCAACATGTCCAGGCTGGTCTGCATGCTACTGAGGGTGGAGTCCTTCTCGCTGTTTTGACTGCGAAGGTGCTGTACTGTGTCCACCAGCTCAACAACCCTGAATGCACCAACATCGACAGACTAGATAGAGCTCCTCAAGACAATTACAATTATCCTCAATAGTTCTTTAGTCATGCTTCTGCACCTGGAGTTGAGCTCAACTTTCTCAGCATCCCAGCGACCCTGAAGCTGCATGGCCTCTCTGAGCTTGACCTTCAGCTGCCTCTCCAGTGGCGACGTCTCTGCGCCACTAGAGGCACTCTCCTGCGTTGCCTTGGACTGAAGCGTCTGACAGGCGATGTGAAGATGCTGGCTGGCCGTGGCAACCTCGCCTCGCATGTCAGAAAGTGTCCTAGAAGTAGGCATTGTGTGTGATTGTGACGTCTGGCTGGCTACAAGCAAAGATTTATTTTTTTTAATCCACAAAAATAAAACACAAAACCAATATGTAATACTATTAGTGTTTATTAGTATTAATTAGTATTTTAAGATTTTCTAGTGTCAAAATGTGGTTGGATAGCCAAGATTGTCTTTTAACTGCCACCTCGAGGTAATGTAGATACTTCTGTTGGTTTTCCCAGTGTCATCAGATTTTTCTGATTTATGCAAAATTAAAAAAGCTTTAGTGGTATTTGAACGCCTCAGTTTTTGTTTTTTGATAAGAACTTATGCCAAAGTTACGCCCGGGTTTGGTTATAGTATAAACTCTTTCTTTTGCCCTGAACTATCATGCTCTGCGTGACATCTGCCGTGGCAGCCTGTTATTGTTTGTGTTCATTCCTTAGTTGCAGTTGTTGCCTTTATTGTGTTATATTTCCTGTTTGGTTTTGTGCTTTTGTCCTCAACTTTTACATTCCTGCCAAGATGCACCTGGCACTGATTTTGTGTTTGTGCTATTTAGTTCAGCTGTGTGTTTCTCTTTGTGCTGGATCATTGTGCTTAATGCCTGTTAGGTCTGTATGTCTGTCAAAGCCAGGCCTGTGAAAAACAGTGCGTTTACGGCAGAAACTCATTTATTTCATTAATTATGTACATTTTTGGGGTAGTACTTATATGCATCATGGCAAGCCACGGCTTTCTGTTATGACGACAGACAGCGGCACAATGTAGCTCCTCACAGAGTCTGACACTCTTTCATAACTTTATTCTGACCTGACCATATCAATGTCAGTACAATTCCATCACCTTGCATGTATCTCCAACTCTAAAGACGTCTATAGTCCATTTGTCATTGCAACGACACATCCTCATTGTCACTAAACAGACCGCACGATGCATTCACGTGCCATCTCTTAGCTTGACTCAACATGGCATTGGAACACATACAAATATAATGTTCTGCCTGTCATTCATCTTTCCTTCAATAAAATACAACAGTGTGACATGGTGATTAATCATAATTCATTAATAAAACCATGATTAATGCTGGGATAGGCTCCAGCATACCCCACGACACTAATGACGATAAGCGGCATAGAAAATGTATGAATGGATGGACCATGATTAATCTGATTAAAATTTTTAATCATTTGACAGCCCATTAAAAATACATCACTTGCATTTGAGTCCTGCTCTCTGCATCCTCTGCATCATAAAGTCAAGACTGAACTGTAGCATTCCACAGAACTGAGTGGTCCGCATGAAAAAAAAAAATATTGACCGCCCTAAGGCAGTTGTCATCACCACATCTCTATTGTCTGGGGCGCCTGTCAGTCAAAGGCCCTTGGAACGTTTACCCCCTATATAGCGCCTGTGAGTCTATGTGTTGGTGACTGTGCATTTTTGTGGACAAGACAGTTGCAAGTGCCAGCCATTTGATAAAGAAGAACACTAGAACACTATTGCTTTTAAGGAATCACTCATGGCAAAGTATGAGGACGGCCTTTCCACTCGCCGTCTTCACCAACAAGAATTGGAAAATGATGTTAAATATTAATGTCCATATTTATAACATAATTTAGAACTATTTCACATAATTTTCTGCATGTAAAACAATAATTATTCACTTTAAATATATATATTTTTTAATATTTTTGGGTGTCTGGAATTATTTCCTTTGGGAAAATTGCTTTGGTTTTTTTTTGCAAGTTTTGGTTGTCTGACCTTTTTGGAACACAATAATAACAAAAACCGTGTACCACTGTGTTACAAGTGAAGAGGCCTGCAGTGGATCAAAAAATGGTGAGTCGTTCTGCAGGGTTGAGAGTAGACTGGACAGGATGGGGGATGTGCTCCACACTCACCTGTCAGCAAAGCCCCTCAGCTGAGTGAAGGTGTTCCTCAGGGAGGCGGCCTGGCGCCACAAGGTTCTGACGCGTGCCTGCTCGCGACTCAGGCGGGAAGAAGATGTCTGTGGGGGGTGGGAGGAGGAGGAGGGGGTAGATTTAGCAAGAGATGGCACCTCTCATGTTATTGTGATTCCAAACAGACGCTGTCCTGGAAGTGCGCTGGCACACATACAAGTCATTGGATTTCCCTGAATAAACACATGTAGAACATTTACGGCCCAAAGTGGGCCACTCCTCCCGCCCTCTTCAGCACTTGGAATGCTTTCACAGGAAAAAACAACTGGAGAAATCACAGCAAGAAAGCAAGCAGGGAGCAGGAGTGATAGCTTGCTATGAATGGGAGTCGTCGAGCAATGGGTCTTGCGGGGAGGTTCATTCTTGCTTTTTGGATTTTTTTTTTTTGTCTTGGTGGGTCCGCTCACCTCTTGTTCCCTGCGCAGGCGCATATTGCACAGCTCCGCATCTTGCCGGGCCTTCCGCAAGCTCTCGGCCAGCCCCTGGTTGACAGTGCTGGCCTGCTCCAGTTGTTCCCGCAGTACACAGTTGACTTGGCTGAGGCTGGCACATCTGGGAATAAAACAACAAGGCTAAGTGCAACCATAGCGCTTTCGGTACCACTCCCACCTTGACAAAGAGCTGTCATGACACCACCCGCATCAACCTCATGTTATAATGCTTCAGAGTCGGTGTATCCACGGTACATTTCGGGGGCCTTCAGATCAACCCTCGCCCACCGAGCTTACATGTGCGACAGCTTTGTAACATCTGTGTCAGCTTAGCTTTCATTTGCAGCACATCTGCTCACAGAACATCTGCAGAGAGCTCCGGCTCATTCTCATACTCACACACCCTATTCCATGCTGTTTTGTTATCTTTGTGTGTACACATACACACTGCATGATGCTGTGTTTTTTTTTTTCTCAAGGCAGAATTATTGATGATTTCATTAGCTTGTGCAAGTGTACCTTTGTGTTTCCCATGTATCTGTTTACTTGTGGCAGCGCACGATAAGTACATTTGGACCGCCACATATAGATTTGGCGGTATCTCATTAACAATGCAACTTTCCACTTCCGATGCGATACCAATATTGCATCACTGCAGAAAAGAAATGCTTAACACCCTTTGCTGGTAGATGTTAGTGCTGGCCCAGCATCACCAATGTCGGACATTTTAGATGCAGGCATCTATAATTTTTTTGCTGATATCGGACTGATATCCGATGTCAGTATCCCCCTACTCAACTCACATTATAATGCAAATGTAGCCCCTCATTACACCTCCATGCAGTAGATGGCATCATGATTCCACCAGTATTCAGACCCTTCTAGATTCTGTTGTTGTTTTTTCTGGTCTTAGTGGACAGTTCCGGAGACATCCAGGATTCTCACTCTGGCAAATTGAGGAATTTCCTGATGTTTTTCAAGAGGCGTGACATCGAAACTCGTCGAAGCTCTACCCACCTTCTCTGCTCCTCCTCAAGTTGAGCGGCTTTACTGCAAACAGCTGTGTTGAGATGTTGCTCCTGACGCTGGGCCGAGTCCTGGTGGGCCTGCATCTAAATATGCACACACACACACACACACCTCGTATCACGAAGTTAGCACCTGTGTGGATGGTAGCATGTTTTATCCATTTCGGACTCAGACTCCAAAGTCTCCGTGGGCACCTGGGCCAAGACCAATACTGGGAGCAAGTAAGCAGCCCCACCACATGTTGGACCAGGTGGTGTCCAGAGTGAAATGGGAAGCCAATCCTTTGAATCAACACCTGTTTCTACAAGTACATAATCTCCCAAAGCCCATTAATAGTTCTGGAAGCAAACTTTGGGAAGGCAGTTTGTATTGGCAAGTGTTTGCGTTTCTGAGGTATTGCTGTGATTCTGTTACTGTAATGTTAAATATCTAAAAATGAGAGAGCAGTCAAGTCTAAGGAGACAACGTTTATTGCACTTACCAACAATTCTATCTTCTCCAAATCAGAGGTCTTCTTCAGAACCTTCTCCTCCAGTTCCCCACACCTGCTCTTGTACTGGATGACCTGGTAACAAAACCAACACAAACTGAGGTGCTCTAGAAATGTTCTTAGACCACTTCCAGACTCACCTTGGTCTGAAGCCTTTGGACTAGCTGGGCCTGTCTCTTCTGGGCCTCCCGGAAGACCTGCAAGCGCTGCCTGTACACACTCTCCTGGTCCGCGTCGGCTGGCGTCGACAACATCAGCATTTGACTGAGCTGGATGGAAATAGGCCAAAAGAATAAAATGCAATTACAGTCATCCTTCGCTACATCACGGTTCAAACATCACAAGGCCTGTCACAATAACAAATAACAGCAGCTGAAAATTAAGTTCTATCGTTTTGTAGTATTTCATTGTCACAAACTTTTTCATGTCACAAAATGAGGATTCCACCGTCAGCCATCTCTGTACGGAGTTTGCATGTTCTCCCCGTGTATGCGTGGGTTTTCAAACACGCCACCATGTCAATAAGTTGAGGCCAGCAAAATGATCAATTTCATTTTTAATTATCGTGCAATTAATTGATTGATTATCGTAGTGTATCCATCATCTTTCTGTCACAGTAATGGCCACTCTGTGACATTTTATGAAAACCTACAGAGGTTAAATTCTTTGTACACTTTCATGACAGTAAAAAATACTAACGACCACACTGACCGTATCCACAGTGAACAAAGAGCTGATGAGAACATCATCATCATCATGTGCATGTACTGTATGTGACACTGTTCCTCTAAGTTCTGCATCCCAAAAGTCCTGTAACCTCTCAGCCTCACGCAAGCCAAAGTGGTTGTGAAGCATCCACTGTATGCCGGTGCCAGACACCCTGTCTTCACTAATAGGAACCACATGGGCCAGGAGCACGGCAAACACACTGCCCCAGCACCCCCTCTCGCTGAAGTAACCACCCCCATCCCATCACCAAAGCACCATACAAACTCTTCTAAATCAACCCTGTGACCCTCCCCCAACCATCGCCCCCCTCCTGTACCTCATCTCAACTCCGGGTGTCCAATCAAGGCAACAAGAAAAAGAAAAACAGTCTCACGCAACCACTTTGTCACCATTGTACTCACAGGTTTAGACTAATTTACGGACATTGTTGACTTTCATGTTTTTCTATACACACACACACACACACACACACAGATGCCGTGCTTATGGAGAAACATCTGTGAGTGCAGCATCACTGTACATGCATCATGTCCAGCAAAGAGCACAATCAGTGTACTGATATTGTGTGTTCTATGGCAAGACAACTTCTGTACTTATTGCTAATTCTAAAACATACTACTTACCGTATTTTCTGGACTATAAGTCCCAGTTTTTTTCATAGGTTGGCTGTTCCTGCAACTTATACTCCAGAGCAACTTATAAATGAAAAAAAAATTCATGTTACATAAACACTGGACACCTCTTCTCTTCGTGTTTATTTTTTGTGTAGCTGAATAACTATTGTGTTAGCATATCTTACACCTATTCAGCCTGTTTTCTATTCTTTTATTGTTGGAACTTGCCTATCATGATGATGTAATGTCTGTTTTGGTCAAGTAGATAAATAAATCACCCGCAAAACATGCGACTTAAACTCCAGTGCGACTTATGTATGTTTTTTTCTCTCTAATTATGCATTTTTGACCTGGTGCGACTTATACTCCAGAGCGACTTATAGTCCAGAAAATACAGTATTTTAAGTGGATAAGCAGTGTTTCCCACACATTCATTTATTTATGAATGTCCAATGGATGTCCTGTAACTTTTTACTCTTAAACCCTGACAAAGCTGAGATGTTGATTATTGGCTCAGCTTAAACGTGCCTGTTGCCTGTTTAAGGACAACTCATTCTCGGTGTGATATTCGATACGATCTTTTTAAAAGCACATTAAGAATGTTACCATTCTTCAGGGCATTTTCTCATCTTCGCAACATCTCTAGGATTTGGCCTATTCTATCCTAGAAACCCTAGTCCATGCATTCGTCACGTCTCGCCTTGATTACTGTAATGTGCTGCTTTCTGGTCTTCGAGAGTCCAGTTTGAAAAGCCTGCAGTTAGTACAAAATGCCGCAGCACGACTCCTCACAGGGACAATTCGACCATATTGCTCCAGTACTAGCCAACTTGCACTGGTTCCCAGTTCATTTGAGATGTGCCTTTAAGGTTCTGTTACTTGCCTACAAAATATGGGTTGGCATCTTCCTATTTGGTTGACCTTGTTGTACCCTACACTCACGACACGCCGGTCTTTTGACAATTCCAAGAGCCAGAAAGAAGTATGCAGGCTTTTTATTTTTACAGTATACTTATTTTATAGTATTTCTGGCCTGTTTGACTATTTTGTATTTGCATTCTAAGTTCAGTTTTACACTGAAAAAATGTTTTACTATTCAGATTTTAGTTATTTATTAATAGTTTTTTTTCCTGTGAGGACGAAACAACAGATGGTTTGAAAAGGATGTTAGGGTGGCCAGCTACGTCAGAAGTTGAGCAACCATCTTTGAATCAACTTGGGGGGTTCACACAGGGGGAGGTCTACGACATCACCTCTCCCAAACATACAAGACTGAATAATTTAGCCTCTAGCAAATAAACAAAGACTCAGTCACCTTGGTTTCAGGCGTATTGATGACCATCTTTACAGCTGATTTAAATAGAAACGAATTGAGTCCACCCAGATGACAGGCCCCACTGTCATTTCACAAAAGAGCGAAACTGTTCTTGTCTGGATCAGATTACCTCTATCAGCAACCCGTCAATCTTGGGGACTTTTCCGGTCGATCGCAAGAATATTACAAAAAAAATAGGATTATATCAGTGCCCTCCCCCTCCCGGAGAGTGACCAACAGACACGCATGTTCAACCACTGAACACATTCGTACAACTTATCACCCTTCAGGCACGCAACCAGCCAGGAGCCCAATCCCCAAAACCCGACCATGTATCAGCACAAGTATACTTAATCACCTTGCCACGCAAGCATGCAGAGGTTAAGAGAGGAAGCAAGGCAGAGTAACACAGCGCAGGGATGTTCCTGTGGGCACATCAATAGTTGTTGCGATTTAATATGGCTCATAATCTGCCTTTGCTACATCAAATATAGTATGACGGCAGAAATATAACACAATAGACGTGCACCTCCAAAAAACACCAGACGGCCGACCTTGATGAAGAGCCACAATAGTAGGAGTGGCCAAAATGTGGCTTGAAGGCCATTAGTAGACTATGCTCATTTGTCATTGCATCACTGCAGAAACAAAATAACATTTAAAAAAATGCAAAAATGGTAAAAAAATAAATGGTCAGTGTTCATGGAGTCATGAACTGAGGCCTGCAGTTCTTTGGATGTTGTTGTGGGGCCTTTTGTGACCTCTTGGATGAAGTCGGTGCTACACTCTTGCGTCATTTTGGCTGGCCACTCCTGGGAAGAATCACTACTGTTCCACTTTTTTACACCACTGTCGGTTGCGGTGTGTTCGTGCTGCGTTTTTGTTGTTTTTGTTCTTTGCGCATTGCCACATATCCCTGGACATTTGACACATACTGTACTTAGCACATCTTAACATCCAATTTACTCAATGGCATGCTAAATTGTGTACTACTTGTGGGTAAAAAGTGTGTGCAAGTGTAAACAAGGCTTATGTCAAAATGAAATCACACACTTTTGATGGTTGCATAGAAAGAAAAAGAAGCTGACTTGAGGTAAGATAAACCGTTTTTAAGACGAAGTATGAAGATAAACACAAAAGTATGGAAAAACTACGCCTCACTCCAATGGGTTAAAGCAAGGACTTCCTCCCCAGTCTGCTGCTCTGGATTAGCCATGCTTCATGCCGGAAGCTCCCAGGAGGGGGCCATCACAGTTTGTTGTGGAGACTCCACCCTGCCCCCCACCACCATCATCATGTCCCCTCCATGTTGCGTTTAATAATAACATCTCAGAACCTGCAAGCATGCTCATTGTCCATGTGCATGATGTCTGTAAATAGACCCAAGAGACAGGACAGTAATCCCAATCCTAAAACAAAGGGGGCTTCCTGGGCTCCCAGACCATACACCTCTTTATGTCACTACAGCTGCTCCGCAATAATGTCCACTGTGATATTTAAGTAGTGAGGAGTCTTTTTTGTCATTTCACAGCTCCATATGGTTGCTATGGTTGCCTTTCACCCTACACCCATGCGTATCCGCTTATACAGCCCGGCTCATATTTCCAAAGTGGAAGGGTGCCCCGCCTCTTAAAATGTGCTTTGAATTATCTTTTTATATTTCTTGATATCTATGATTTGTGCCACTCCTCATATTGTCTCCTCTGATAAATACTTCGGACAACTTCAAGGGATGCCGGCGCTTTGATTCGCCTGCCAACGAGCAAGCGGAGAATGCTTCTCAAGGCCCCTGTGAAGGCTTTGGTGTTGGGGCCAAAGATCGCTGCCGCGCTCATGTGGCGGATAGAGATCCAATTCATTTCCCAGAGCACGTGATGTTTCTGCAGTCACAGCACTGTAGCCAGCTGATCAAGTCTCTCTGACGCTGCGTTGAGGACATCTGGTGGTGCGGCCGGCATTCGAAGGGTTACATCTGCAATGGTTTGGCCAGGCCTGAGCCGAGAGGCTTAATAAAGGGAATTAATGGAGCACACTATCAGTCAGATTGCTAAACACAGCTGGAGCGGATGTCCATCGCCCCAAAGCAGCCCTCGTCATACTCATGTGGTTACCCCCTTCACACAGTGAGAGCCCCCCGCTGGTTGAGAAAGTTGTTTAGTGTGTCGCCACTGACAAGTCGAGTGGAGCATCGTATTGCTGCTATGAGATCACATGGAAGTGTTGTCATGCAGCAGTCTTTTTGTGACGCTTGCTCTTAGCCATCGATTCCACTTGAATCTCCACTTCCTTGCAAGCTACTTGATTTTCATCATAGCCGCGACGCTGACACCGTAATATCAATTGGTAGACAGGGAATCACAGCAATGCTGGATACCTCTATTGTGGTACGTAAAAAGGTGCTTGAATAAAAAAAAACAGAGCTGCATACATATTGATACATAGAATAAATAAATGAATTAATAAATTGGCTGCACGGTGGTAGAGCGGTTAGCGCGCAGGCCTCACTGCTAGGAGACCTGAGTTCAATTCCACCCTTGGCCATCTCTGTGTGGAGTTTGCATGCCGCCAATTAAATTAAATTAGCATGCTCAAGGAGAACATGATGCAAACTCCTAGCTGTGAGGCCTGTGCACTAACCACTCATCCGCCGTGCAGCCTTAATCTAAACATTAAAGCACTGAAGCATTAAAGCAAATATTATGCTTTTTCCACTTTTCTGACCTATAAAATTAGTTAGAATGTTGTATTCTCGTGTTAAACAATGCAAAAGTCTCCGATAATTAGGTTTGCACATTTCAAAGCCCCAAAAGAGGTTTCTGATGGCTCAAAACGCTCGGTTTGAAAAGGCATGTAAAACTGTTCCTCTGTGATGTCCCAGAGGGGTGGACTTCCTTATATATATATAAAAACTCTCTGCCCTCCCCCAAGCTCTGCTTCCCCCGCCTTCCCCCTCGAAAGGGAAATTCACGTTTGTTTACAATTGCTAAACACGCCACCGTTAGTTGCCTGGTTGGTTTCTGATTCCCTACCAGCAAAAGAAATGCATTTTAATCTGTCAACGGCATTTAACACTGGACTGTTTTGTGAACATGGACCACTATGCAGCTGGACTAGCCGACAAACTTGCTGACGTCCTACACCTTTTCAACGATACTTTGTCGTGTGAAAGAGTCAGAAGGGCAAGTAGTAACAGTTTATCAGTGTCCTAACTGTGTTTATTTTGTGTGAGTCCTGGAGCAAAAGCGCTTGTCTGTGTAGCATTATAGCATAGAGGAAGCAGGGTTGCTAACTCTAGAGTTTTTTAAACACTGGTAGTCCTGCAAAACACATTACATGTTACAGATGCTGTAGAAAACGCTAAAATGCTAAGGCAACTTAGCATTGAGAGACATCTTGAAGTAACCTCTTTTCTTGAGAAACTTCGAACTGTACAGTCTATACTTCCGGATCGGATTCGGGATCCAACACATATGACTAAAAGCAGACATTTTAAAAAGATAAATCACCATTTATCAACTCCTATAAAGTTAGTGGCACAAAATGTGTTTCTATGCACTGGCAGTGTGACCAATCACAGAAGAGTGGGCATGCCTACAGGCGAGAACGCTTTCTGCACTGGTTATCGCTTAGTGTTTTAAGATGATGCCATGACATCATTATTTTTCTGTACCTGATTTAATTTTTTATGTCCTTGCAGAAAATAGCATTGAGGCTTCATTCAACATTCAATAAAGCTTTTTCCAGGCATGTTTTCTCGAGGGAGGCCAATTAATTTTTACAATTTCTTTTTTTGGGGCAGAGGGGGTTAGATACATTTTGGCTGCGCTGCGTCACACTGCAGCCTCAATGGAGGAGTTTGTTCCAGCAGGAACAACACAAAGTGAAAAGGGGACAGTAATACAGTAACACAATCCTTCAAATCAGACTTTATCCGCGGGAATCTACATTTGCCAGGCCTCTGTGCAGGCAGGGAAACCGGCAAATGGCATCTGGTGTCAGCAATCACTCATCGGGGTGTTTATCTGCCACACGGCGGTGGTGTGATGAGGGGGGTCGGTCCCTGGCGATGTTCCAATAGCAACACGCAGAGTTCAGAATCGCACCACAACATGTCTCTAAACTACCACAGTGGGTCAAGGGTCACCCGCAACTTGGTCACCAGAGGTCACTTGAGGGATTTCAGTTTTTACTCCGGTGTGGTAAAGATTTGATCTCATGTGGGTCACACATTTCAAATTTAATTTATAGCACAAGCTTTAGAAAAGGCAGGCTTAGCAGACAGAATGACTGCAGTGTTATCACAAATGGTCGCTTTGTACAGCGGCAAAAATGAGGTTTTTCTTGAGAGGGAGACGTTAGTCCTTACGAGCGCAGCAGGACAGGCTATAACTGAAGACATCATAAGGGGAGCCTTCATGAAGCCCCCATGCCCTCACCTAAACATTTATTCAAACCAACAAACATACACAACACACACACACATGCTCAGTGTCACTACACGCATTACTGATAACACTGTGTCTCTTCTTTCTACACTTGGATAAGAGTTAAGAACGTTGAAGTATAACTAAAAACTGGTGCAGTTGAGAAATGTTTTATGCTGGCCACAGTTTGACCCTGGAACAGATCATTTTATTTCCATGTGTTCTGTAAGAACAATGGTAACAATAACACAGACTTTTGAAAACCTCCCCAAGATGTAACCTATTATCTCACTTTTCCAGAACTGGAAAATATGGGAAGCTTGAACAGTAGTCTAATTCAATCCAGCCAATATTATCCACAAGTCGTCCAATCAGAGGAAAGGTTTTCCAAAAGGGAACTATTCCAAATAGTGCATGAAGTGCAAGTTAAGCGAAAAAGATAGAAAAAAGTGATTTGACACCTTTACCTTCTGTGTGGGGCTGCACTGTTTGACTGGTGACTCGTTGAGGTCAGTCTGGGTCACAGAACTGGACTCCCACTGGTTGTCATCCATCTTGGCGGCTTCACAGCTTTCACCTTCTACCAGGAAAACAAATCATTCATACACCATTCAGTCTCATAAGGCCTGTACTGGATTGTGTGGCAGACAGTGGTTTTCCCACCGGCCAGGTTACAGGTGATGATCTGGCGGATGAGGGTCGAGACAGGCGCCGATACCGCTCCAGAGCCCAAAGTCTCTCCCGAGTGTCCCTCTAGGTCAAGCAGAGACTCTTCCAGCTTCTACAAGTGATTGTTTACAAATATTTTGACAATTTTCCTTTCCTGTATTTGTTAATGTAAGGATTTGACACAAGTTGTTACATGTTGGATATTTTGGGAAACAAACAAAAATCACTGGTTAAATTGAGCCATTTTCTCTTTTTAAAGCAATCGGTCTGCTTGATAATTGATGGTATTTATTTAACGCAATAAAGATTTTAACAAAACAGATGAGATGGATATTTTCCAGTTCTTTTATCTTTATTTATTGTGTGTCTTTATTGTTTTGTTCATATTATTACGGTGTTCAAACCTCAAAAGGATTTACATGAAAGCCTATAGGAGGAGCACTATTTTTCTCAAGGAATTGTATGAAATAAAAAGAAATAATTGTATTATTGTATTGATATTGTTACATTGTCTTATACTGTATTATTAAATCATTCCACGTTTGTTGATACAAATATTTGTTTGTCTAAAATCTGTGTGTACTAAAATCACATCATTCACTGAACAAAATTACATTACAAGTGAAACGGAACAGTAAAGGTGTCGTCAAAACTGGCCCTTTATTAACTTAAGTTAACAGATCAATGATCGATCTCATGATTTGCATTATTTACATTTTTTTAACTAACAATAATGCTTCTTTAATATGTACATAGGATACTATATACCCTTCATCTACCTTTAAGGTAGCTTAATTGATTTTAAACTGTTTTTTAAAGGTAGTTTTCTCCACACTTGAAACTGCTACTGAACCCGGATTTGACCACGCCCCTTCTCATCTTATTTCCGGTTAGAAATTAAAGTTTATCAAACGAAAATGACATTTTTGTCGATGATTTACAAGTTGGAGTCCAATATGAAAAAAAAATACATATATATCAGTAATTGTGTTAAATCACAATGCTGAACGACAGGGTATTTTACATTCTCGAACATTATTGTTTATCTGAAACCGTTTATCCGACACATTTTAAGATTCTGTCCGCCACGATAGTGTACATCATTTAATCTTCTCCTCGAGGAGGAATGGCGAAAAGTGATTCACGTTAAATAATTAATGAAATAGGTTTGAAAATGAAATAAGTGGCATACCAACCTGAATGACGACATCCAGAGCAGGTGAAATCTCCTTTTCCTCCCGTGGGGAACTCATTACGAAAAAAACAATGAAAAGACAAATGACCGTAGCTTTATTGTAGCTTCCTGGAAATTAAGGACCGGAAATATTGCAGCACATCCCAATGCCTGACTAAAATAAACTTTTAAACCGGTCCAACGTAAAGGTCGCAATGTGTGTCCATGAAAGAGTTTGACGATTAAATAAAGCGTTTTAGAAACAATAAAAAAATAGCTGAAAGTAAAAAAAAAGTAGGATTGTCGCTGGCTAAACTTCACCAGCACCGACTTGACTTCCTCGCGACCACTGGCCAGGTTGCCTTGGCGACCACAAGCCTTGGGGTCATTGCCATGGAAATGGGTGTTGTTTGAGTGTTGCCTTGGCAGGATACAGATAAAGCTGGATTCCTTAGGGTTAATAATCACAAGTGGTGTGATTTTATCACTTATATATTTTTTTAATATTCATAATTTAAAGCCTATCACACATTTAGTAGTTTGCACACTAGTTCACATTCAGTAGCACCAAATAGTTCTAACATCAGAGAAGACACGCAGATCATATGACAGCTATTCTACACTATCCCAGAAGGAGCATTCCGGATCCTATCATGACACAAGCTTGTCCCGCTGACCACATGGCATTAGTTACGCGGCTCTGCTGGGAAGATCTCGAGCCAGTGAGCGAGGTTGAGGAAGATGGTGGCGAGGCCACTTTCTGGGAAGGATGCTCTTCACATCCCAGGTGTCACAAGCCTGTTTGTACGCTTCCATCTCCATCTCGTAGACGCCCTGTGTTTGTTTGTGGTTCAACATCAAAGCTGCCAAAATGTTGCTTCAAAGTGCGTCTGAGGCTGACACTTAATGAAAGTTTCCTGTCATAAAACAGCGAGAAGTGTACCACCACACAAACGGACTCACCGGGGATGCGGCGAGGCTTATCCTGTAGCACAAGGCTGTTGTTTGCAGCAACATGGAGGAGAGGGGACGCTGGCCAGGAAGAAGGTAACACTCGAAGCTCCTCATTGTGGAGCTTCAAGTGTTACCTTCTTCCTATGGTCCTTCTCTAGCAGCCGGGCCCGCTGCCGCCGCACCATCATCTGCGACTTCCTTGAACGTCCTCAATTCTGGGGATTATGCTTTGTGTGGGAGTTGTGGTTGAGGGCATCTAGCTGCTGAGATCTCCTCGCTCTCAGGTTGCTTGGAGTGAAAAGAGGAAACTTTATTAATTTTAGGTTCTTTTGAGGTTTGTGGTTCCATGTAACGTGAACAAGCACCTTCAAGGTGTCCATGAGGATGCTCTCGCTGCCATGAAAGTGGACCAACCTACTGCACTGCGACACTACCACCACTGCTATGATAATGGACTTATCAACACAGGTGGCCTGGAATGATCAGTCCCATCCAATGAAATTCCAAGCAGGAATGCTTGCTTTCATCTGTCAGGTTTATTTTGAAGATATGCTCTGTTTGGCTGTTAGCACAGAGCTGGCCTACACTTTAATGGACTCTCTCTTTGCTCTCGCTCCAGCGCTCCACTAACGTCTCTGAACAGCAGCCCGGGAGTTTTTGTTCAACACGTTTTCTGGACTGGGAATCGTTTTTCCACTCGTGCGACTGATCCTGTGACTTCTGTTTTCCCAAGCTACTTAGTGTGTTTCTAAGCCAGCTTGTGACGCAACACACAAGTGATGAGTATCTCAAGTTGCCTTCATGCACTCGCGTATAAGAACTCAATTACTTGGCTTTTTTAATTTGAATTTCATTTAAATTGCCAACATTTTTCTCACCTTAAATTATCAATGTTTCAATTCAATCGTCTTACACAACAATTTTGTTCAACTCAGTGGGGTTACAAACCCAATTCAAAACTACATTGCCACTTTGGCGGATATCAAAAAAGGTAACATAAAAGCACCATCAAATATGAAAAACAACTAAACAAAAGGTTATCGCAAATCTATGTCTTCTGGCAACATGTTCAGAATTTTTTTTTTTTTTTTTTTGTGTCCTGTCCAGCCATTGGGGCAGATAGTATTGTCGATCTAAATGCCCTCACATGCTAAACAGATTTGTACTCAGAATTCTAAAGAAAATAACCCAAGAACTATTTGAATAATTGAATTCAAGATGGGACTGGTTAGCCCGCAGGCATCTCCTCAAAGAAGGTGTCTCATCTTTGGTAAGTTTCACCAGGGATATATGAAAAGTAAGTCAAATATGTAAGGATACGCCATACTTAATCTATATGATCGGTATCAGTATCTGTATTTGTGGATTTCACTCATCGGTGATTGGTATCGTGATTGGTATCAGAATCTGACCCATCAGCTACAGTCGTGGGAAGTGTAAGTGTGATCAGTGTGAATGGTTGTTTGTCTATATGTGCCCTGCCATTGGCTGGCGACCAGTCCAGGGTGTACCCCGCCTAAAGACAGCTGGGATAGGCTCCAGGTGTAGAAAATGGATGGATGGATATTGGATCCCAGTGGGGCATGATGGTAAGTTTATTTTACGGTTGTGTAGAGAGTCAATCTGCAATCTTCTTCTCTTGGCCGACTTTTCGCCTGAGGAACTTTTCTGGAGTTTGTCAGAAGGTCAATTTTTCTCCAAAGTGCTGATTCAAGCTACAGTTCAGTGTGAGATACGAGTAAAAGGAACCAGAGTCAAACCTTGGTTACCATATGTCCTAGTTTTTGTATTATTTGTTTTCATAGAAGATTTTTCCTCGGTTTCCGTACAATATTGCACATAACAAACTAGTCTCTAATCATCATTGATCATATTATTCGAGTTTCTTAAACAGGTGAATTCGATTTACACCATTTCCTAAGGGAAAAATTACCCCGTTTCAGTTTTTGACAAAACTTTTGGAACAAATTAACGACAACAATCAAGCTACCCCTGTACTAGAAATAATTAATTCACATGAAAAATGATGAAAGAACAAAACGTTCAGCAGTAATGACAGATGCATGGAAGCTTTTAGATGCACTGTCCTCATGTGCTCCTCACATGACCTCTGACTCCGCCCTGCAAGCAACATCGCCATCAAGTTGATATCAAACGCAAAGCAAGCCGATCATCGCCACTTCTTCTCACTACGCCGCTCCAGCTTCCCCGGAGTTGTGCAATCCCCAAACAGATAAACAAGAGGAGAGGAGTGAGCAGAAGGGAGGAGGTCCCGCTTCCTGGGTGACCCTTCTCGTAACAGTTCAACGTCCTCGCAGCTCCAGCGGGCCCGTCCCTGTGCGTGCATCTAATTGGACCCAGTGGCAGGGAGGCATTTGGTTTTCATCAACACCGATTCTCAGCTGCAAACACACACACTCACTCACAAGCCCAGCTCGTCCTTTATCAAAGACCTGATCGCTACAGATCAGGAGCCAAGAGTTCACGACCTCGCTCTGCGCTTTAGTTAACCGTGTCACAAGCCTGTCAGCGTTTTTAACAAACTTGGTAGCACGGGAATGCATTGAAAACAACCTGCTCATCAGCCAAATGTTTGCGACATCGCATCGTGGGGGATGTACACACACACACACACACACACACACACACTAGCGTGTGGTGTAACTTCACATACTGTACATTCACAGTACAGGGTTTCCTGCAGGTCAGGTCAGTGGTGGGAAGCTGAGAGATGGCGGGAGCTCCTCATGTTTTCACATGAATTTAAATGGCATTTATGGCAAAAAAATGCAAGATTGCGTGTAACACAGATATCCTCAACGTTTTATAATCATTAGACCAGGGGTCTCAAACACGCAGCCAAATGTGGCCCACAGGACACTAGTTTGAGGACCCCGTCTTGATATGAAAGTTTAATGTTTGATATGGATGCTGTTTGGTATCACGTACCCAGAAAAAATTATTACGTTTGATTAATGTTCATGTTGGCGGCACGGTGGTCTAGGGGTTAGCGCACAGACCTCACAGCTAGGAGACCAGGGTTCAATCCCACCCTTGGGCATCTCTGTGTGGAGTTTGCATGTTCTCCCCGTGCCCGGGTTTTCTCCGGGTACTCCGGTTTCCTCCCACATTCCAAAAACATGCTAGGTTAATTGGCGACTCCAAATTGTCCATAGGTATGAATGTGAGTGTGAATGGTTGTTTGTCTATATGTGCCCTGTGATTGGCTGGCGACCAGTCTAGGGTGTACCCCGCCTTACGCCCGAAGACAGCTGGGATAGGCTCCAGCACCCCCCGCAACCCTCGTGAGGAAAAGCGGTAGAAAATGAATGAATGAATGAATGATTAATGTTCATGTTAAAGGTTAAATAACTGTTAATAGTTATCCTCCCTATCCGTGTGGAAGTGGTAAGTTTTTGGCTATTTAAGTTTAAAGGAAATAACTTGAAGGCTACCGTTTAGGTCGCGAGCTCTCTAGTTTGCGAGTTAGCATGTGTCTCAAGACCCTTCAGTTGCGCAATATGTTGTAAATAAAATGTGTGAATGTGAGTGCGAATGGTTGTCTATATGTGCCCTGTAATTGGCTGGCCACCAGTCCAGGGTGTACCCCGCCTCTCTCCCGAAAACAGCTGGGATAGGCTCCAGCACCCCCGCGACCCTCGTGAGCATAAGTGGTAGAAAATGAATGCATGAATGAATGGTTGTTTGTCTATATGTGCCCTGTGATTGGCTGGCCACCAGTCCAGGGTGTACCCCGCCTCTCACCCAAAGACAGCTGGGATAGGCTCCAGCACCCCCCATGATCCTTGTGAGGACAAGTGGAAGTGGTAAGTTTTGGGCTTTTTAAGCTTAGAATAGGGCTGTCAGTGAATTAAAAATATTTAATTGTGATTAATCACATTTTGTCCCTTGTTAGCTAACTAATTAAATGCACTGGATGCATATCTATAAAAAGTACAGATGTAAATTTCTTTGCGGTCAGTCATTTGATACGCAACTAGAGTAAGAATATGTAAAGAATAAGTACATACACTTTTAATTCATGTCCATTTTGGAAATGTGGGCCATTAATGTATTCCAAAAAATAACTTTTGCATGTTTAATGCAAGTTGTGTTTTTGATCATTTTGTCGGACAGTCCTTGAATGCACCTTCTAACTTTATGATGAATGCATAAAGGTAAGCGATGATACTGATGTGTTGAAAATCTTTCCGAAAATCTTTCGACTTGAGCCATGGTCACATTGACACAAGCCTTCAAATAGCTGTCCTCTGCTATGCCTGCCATTAAATAGCAACTCGTAACCCGAATTTTACTTCACGGCAAAACAACACCTTGCATTTAAAAACATACTCGTTAGACAAATCCCGGCAGTGCTTCTTAAAAGGGAGAAAACCGCTAGCCAGGGGCCGCGCCTCGCTGGCTCGCCATCGTCATCCTCTTCATGTGCGAGTGCTGCTCTTCACTGCTGACTTATTCATGGATTCTGTTGGCCGTCAGCCGCGGATCATCATGTGTGGCCCGGCCCGGCACCTGGGAGGCTTTGATGTGCAGTCAGTTGAAGTCAGTTGAAGTCTGCTGTCAGCTAACAATTCCCTGATTACTCCGCTGCCCTTTTGATGGACAACAAATCATAAATCCACAGACAGCACATCCTCTTAAGTCGAACCTCAACTCTAAAGCTTACTCTTTGTGGGGTTTTCTTCCCAGTATTTCTTCCTGTAAGACTCCAACCTTGTTCTCAGTAGATATGTAAATAGCCACTAATCTTACATATTAACATTAAAATGTTAATTAATATGCACTGACCCTGTCGTTCTTATATAAGTGAATTTCCAGTGTAGGATTACTTATTTCTAAATTTGTAGTTAAAAAAAACCTGTTTACAATCTTCTATGGATTTTAACATTATTAGAGTCCTCTAGACATAAAATAACACCCCTATAGTCAGCTTTGCACTCCTATTATGCCTATATAGTAGACATAATAAGCGACAATAAGCCATTTCAGACATACATAAGACACAATATAGACTCAAGAGATCAAGTCTGGTGCTTGTGTGTCTCATACAACATTACAGTAACATTACTGACTCCAGCATCACCAAACGTGTCCTCAACTCCAGTCACTCTTTATACCACTAACACTGCTTCACTTCTTTTTACATTTCATTGAAGCAATGCAAATCATTGTTTTATTACTGTAAGCCGTCATAAACCCACAATAAAAGCCTGTTTTTCCAGCAGTCAAGACTGGTGCTTGTGTGTCTCAAATAGTGGGGCGGGTCCCCCCCTGGGTGGACACAGTGAATGTCAGGGGTGGCGTGAGAGAAAGGGAATACTTTCAGTGTTAATGCAGCCCTGCCAACATGTACATATTTGTCCTACTCAACATAAAGTTGGACTCTTGAATATTTGTACTTTTTGTTGCATTTTCCTGGTTTCAGTTGCGAGTTCACTCTGTACAGTACAGACTCTTGGAATTTTTAAAATTTTTCAAGTAATATTAATAAATTAGCTGTTTCCTGGTTAAATGCGGCCTATTATTGATTACAAATTAAATAATTTCAAACATAAATATGACTAAGCAAACTAAAATGCAAATCTTGCATTCAGAAAAATCATTAAAAGGCGTTGTGATGAATGTAGTATTCTACACTGGTCACTAGGTGTCAGTAATGTTACCGTAATGTTGAGTGAGACACACAAGCACCAGAATTGATTTCAGGAAAAACAGGCTTTTATTGCAGGTTTGAATGATGTCACAACAACACAACTTTAAATTATTGTTATTTATTCTAAATAATTTAAATTATTTGTACAAATTACTGTTTACGCTGTACATTGTTGTTCATATTTGATGGCATCTATTTATTCTCCACTTTATTATTTATTATTTATTATTTATTATTTATTATTTATTATTTATTATTTATTATTTATTATTTATTACTTATTATTACACAGGAGCCAGGCAACGACATTTCGTTGGCAATTTCACTGCTGTGTTATTGTGCAATGACAATAAAGAAAGTCCATGTCTATGTCTAACAGGCATAATAATCCTTAACGAGTGTGAGGCGAGTGTGGAGTTGAATTTTGAGGTGTTAGTTCATGTCTAGAGGGCTACACACATATTAAACATTAATTTTTGGAAGGTTGAAAACTTTTCTATGCTCTACAAAAAATATATATATTTTGCAAAATTCACTTATCACAGTTGGGTCTGCAAACCAGTTAAGAACAATGAATGAGGGATTAGTGTATCTGTATTTTATTTCATTTTTATGTTTGAAAATGTTTAATTTAGGCAAAAAAAAACTTAAAACTTGCTTAAATGTACATTTTTCTGCAATAGTAGGCTGTATTCAAATTAAAAAAATAATATAGAAATTAATATAAAAAATAAATTAATATCGTTTTGATAAACTGTGATCGAGTGAAGCCGAAGAAGTGGAATCGCAAAGCGGGAGTCATGACTGATGATAGTGCCAAGGACAATCCAGGGCTTGGAAACCATCTTCCGTCTTTAAGGTCACCTCTTTAAAAATACTTGAACTGAGTGGATTATTTCTATTGTTTGTGGGGTTTTATGTTTGACAAGACCAGTTCTACAAGGGTTGAGTACACATTTTTGTTTTTTTTTCCATAACGAACTAAAAAAAATGTGATGTCACGGTTTGTTATTCTCACACATACACATATTTTCATTTTCCGGAAAGCAAGAGTGACCTCAGTGACATTTGGTGTTGCAAATGGATGAAAATGATTAGTCCAGCTTCCCAGATGTTTGCTCTTACCTCCCCGACCACGCCAAAGATCACAGATGGTCAGAACCGACCCAGATGGCTCAGAGAAGCGGAAGAAAGAAAAAACACACAGCAGGTGAGCTTCGGTTGTTCTCCATGGCACGCAGGTATCTGGCGCAGTCATGTCCATCAATATCTCTGTCGGTGGGCTCGCCGTGGCGGGCTAGCATTCTGACGGGGGGGCACAGATATGCATGTGTGATTTACGGCTGAACTTTGGTTTACTTACAATTCAAAAATAGCAACACCAAAGACAACCTCCAGCTCTCTGTTTGCCAGTAATCCCTCATGACCTTTGCCCCGGCCCCAAGCAGCTGCTACAAAACACGGTAGTGCCCCCTGCAGGCGACAAAGTGCAGTACAGTGGCTCCCTCTCTATATTGGTAGGACAGGCTACTGTCGGTGTGGCTCACTTGTACGAGGAAACAACCAGCTCATCCAGGTGAAGGAGTGAAGGAGTTAAGTGGGAACGTGAAGGAAGGCCATCACGTTTGGGGGTCTATATGTGGGTGGCGGTGTGCAGGCAGCAGTTCTTCATTAGATGCTGCGACATCTGCACGCCTGGTGGTTCATGCTCTTGCAGTATAACGCCTCCTACCGTAGACCCGGGAATTTCCGACCACTGTGCCATGAACCATCATCGTGTGCTACAGCTCCAGCTACAGCCGGGATCTCAAAATGGCAGCTTGGGAGACCAGTGCCACACCCATCCATCAGTTTTCTATATTTTCCTCACTAAAAAACACGCAAAGAGAACATGCAAACTCCACACAGAGATGCCCAAGTGTAGATTCAAACACAGATCTTCTGGATCTCCACTGTGTGTGTGGCCTACTTGCTAACCACTCATCCACCATGCGGGCCCGTGCCACATTGTAGAAATAAAATTAAATGGTAAAAATAGCTGCAACTGGACAGTCCAGAGTGTACTCACCTGAAGTCAGCTGGGATAGCATCTCAAGATCCAGAAAACCCCTGAATCCCTAGTGGAGGTAAGTGACATAGAACATGCATGGTTACAAAAAATGAGCAATAAAGGCCCGTGTAAAAAAGGAAGAAGACAATGATCATGTTAATGATTTCTCACAATAAATGTATGATATGATATATGAAACACTTCTCCACTGTTTCTATACCAGCAACATTCATGTATTATAGCAGGGGTCGGGAACCTTTTTGGCTAAGAGAGCCATGAAGGCCAGATATTTTAAAATGTGTATCTGTGAGAGCCATATACATTTTTTTAAACATTGAATGCAATAAAATGTGTGCATTTGTATGTAAGACCAACAGTTTTAGATATAATGGGCTCTAATTATGTAGACCAGGCACACTACCCCACGCCAATGGGGTGTGGCCAGCACACTTTCGTGAGCAGCGCAGTGTCCAATAATAAATCAAATACTTGCTGCCATTAATGCAACTTCTGCTGCTGCATAGTTTTGAACCGTATTCAGTACACGTATTTCATTCTTTTTTCATCTCATTTCATCTTCGTCAGAAGGCTTGGTTCTGCAGCTTTAGCTAGGTGACTATTTGACTAAAGGAGGAAAGTTTACATTTACATGTTGACATCTCAATGACCGAGGTAGACTACAGCATTACCCAGTAATAATCAAGTTTTGGTGTTTGACCTGGAAAATATCATCAAGAAAGATGGATATGGTCGGCCATATTGCAGTAGAAAATAGATGGACGAATTAAAATGCATAAGAAAGTTTTGATTTTTAATATTATTTTTAACAGTCATTTCTGTGATGTTTACTTTAAAATGTTAGCAAAAATACATTTTTATTGTGGTAAGAAATGCTTGAGAGCCAGATACAGTCATCAAAAGAGCCCTACCTGGCTCCCGAGCCATAGGTTCCCTACCTCTGTATTATAGTGACAGTCAGGACAATTCAATGCTTTTCCACTAGAGGGCAGGAGATACACAATTTATCTGTTGCCTGTTGCCATTCATACATTTTTTTCACCAGCATCCCTGTGATGTTTTCCGTCACTTCCACATTGCAGCCCGCTTACTCCACCAGCCACCACAGCTCCAGTACATGCCCGTTGGCGGAGGCCTCATGGGCCAGTGTCATACATTCAAAATATATATGTATATATATATTGTAATGCCCCTGGTTGTGATAAGGAAGAGACACTTACGTCGCCGATGCACTTCAGTCGCTTTATTATAATAGCGGTCAACCTTTTTACAGTTCACTCACACCCGGGCTGCTGTGGCCACAACCCACGCCAACACACGCACGCCATTCCCTCCTTGCTAGCGCTCTCTCCCGTCTCCCACTTACCTGGCGCCACACCCAGTCTCACGCGCTCACTCGTGACGTCACCTTCCAAGCCCCGCCCTATTAAAGGCCAAAACACACAAATATATATATATATTTTTTTTTTTTTTGGGTCTAATACAACAAAATGGAAGAAGTGTACTTTGTTCTGTTTATACTGTGAAAATGTATAAATGTACAGGATTGCACTGGGTGTGGACGTCCGCCAA